>NC_133776.1:37659847-37696605 GCF_003597395.2 Chelonoidis abingdonii
ACTGTGGGATACCGCCCGGAGGCCAATACCGTCGATTTGCGGCCACACTAACCCTAATCCGATATGGTAATACCGATTTCAGTGCTACTCCTCTCATCAAGGAAGAGTACAGAAACCAGTTTAAAGAGCCCATTATATTGATATAAAGGGCCCGTTGTGTGGACAGGTGCAGCGTTAAATCGGTTTAACGCTGTTAAAATCGGTTTAAACACACAGTGTAGACCAGGCCTCAGTTAAAGAAAAGTATAGAGAATGTCCTCTCCATGTTTGTCTGGGACATTCAGTGACTAACTCTAGTGTTTCAGGATTTAAGTGTTTGCAGATCCATTTTATAATTATAATATAGCAAATACTTTTTTTTTGGTAGACTGAATGTGGATGTCAATTCACATCTAAACTGGAAGGAATGTTCAGGGATATGAGCATCTCAAACACAACAATGGATGAATTCAGGCAACATCTACAGGCTACAGGGGTAAGAATCGTTCAGTTCTTTTCTTGTGCTTCTATTTTTACATATAAACACAACCTGCACTAGAGATTCTGCATTACTCTTCATTCCCTCACTTCTCTCAACAAAATCAGAACTTTTTAAGTTAAATTTTTAACCTTGCCGTTTTTTCTTACCCACTCTGAAAATATTTTGATCTTGATTTGTTTGAAGCTTGACTTATTACTTTATTGAGTTAAATTACTATTCTTTAAGTCCTGTTGAGTCTTTTACTGCGTCAGTATTCTTCTAAGTCAGTGATGGGAAACCTACGGCCCATGGGCAGGCCGCGAGACAGTTTTTCCACTGACCGTCTGTAGGCACGGCCGCCTGCCTGCAGCTGTGGCTGCGGTTCGCCATTCCCGGCCAATGGGAGCTGCGGGAAATGGTGTGGTGTCACGGAGTCTGGGGGAATCCGGCCCTGCACCCCTCTTCCTGGACCCCACAGTGACTTTTATCCAGCCAGTAAAACAGAAGGTTTATTGGACAACAGGAACACAGGTTACAGCAGACCTTGCAGGCACAGTCAGGACCCCTCCATCGAGTCCTTCTGGGGGTTCAGGGTGCTTGGATCCCAGCTGGGATACCCTGAATTCCGCCCCACAGCCCCAAACCCAAACTGACCTGCCCCTCTGATCCCTTTTTTCCCTCTCCTCCGCCCAAGTGTTCACCCCCTCCCCCCTGCCTGGCTCAGGTTACAGGCTTAAAGATCCTGTCCCTCACCTAAAGACATCCCCTGCTCTCCCATCTGCCACACAGACAACCCCTACTCCATCACATGTGGGCTGCAGGGATGTGCTGGCCACTGCTTCCCACAGCTCCGATTGGCCAGGAATGGTGAACCATGGTCACTGGGAGCTGCAGGTGGACGGTCAATATAAACAAACTGTCTCGTGGCCCACCAGCGGATTACCCTGATGGGCTGCAGTTTGCCTACCACTGTTCTAAATAGTTGTATGGACTGTCCTCTATAAATAAGTCACACACATGCAAAACTTTAATTTATGCCAAAACATAACCTAGTAATTTAAGTAAAAGTTATACAGTGTATTTGCATAGACTTAGTGCTTGGTAAAAGTAGGAATAATTACAGTGGACATACAGTCTTGTCAATACACCAGTGCATGACAAGATTTGAAAAGCTTCATAGCTAAACTTATAAGCTGTTAAACTGCTTTACCAGCAGGTGGCATACACTTACTTATTGCTGAGGCAAATAGACGGTAAATTTTTCATCATCAGTTAGTATTTGAACTCATGAGCTCCACTTTAAAGTTGCAGCTTTGTATGTCACTTTTTAAAAACATGTTTGTGCAACTCATCATATTGTCTGTCAGTTCCATTTTATTTTTTTATCAAGGATTTTTTTTCCAATTTTTTTTATCACAGTGTCTTTCTTTTTATCTCATTTTGGTCAAGTTTATTTTTAGACATCCTAGTTTTTCTTTGTGTTTGGATTTTAATTGGTATGAAATTCCTTGGAGTGTTTAAAGGCTACAGAATTGAGTGTCTGCCCTCTTGGGAGTCAAAGTTTTGTATGAGATCCATCTACTTTGGTGCACATCCAACAGAATTAGTTCTTTGGCAGCACTTTGACAAACATGTTTCCAATTTTTATGCGGAGATTTTGATAATGCTAACTCTGTTGGGAGTCGCACATGGCACTGTTACCGGTGGTCTTGCTAGTTCTGTTTATCTGAATGTATATGAGTTAGATCTTAGAATGTTATTGGAAAAATCATGGGCAGGTCCTCAAGGAATCACTTCTGAAGCACTTCGAGGAGAGGAAAGTCATCAGGAACAGTGAGCATGAATTCACCAAGGGCAAGTCATACCTGACTAATCTAATTGCCTGGTATGACGAGATAACTGGCTCTGTGGATGAGGGGAAAGCAGTGGATGTATTATTCCTTGACTTTAGCAAAGCTTTTGATACGGTCTCCCACAGCATTCTTGCCAGAAAGTTAAGGAAGTATGGGCTGGATGAATGGACTATACAGTGGATAAAAAGCTGGCTAGATCATTAGGCTCAACAGGTAGTGATCAATGGCTCCATGTCTAGTGGGCAGCCAGTATCTAGCAGAGTGCCCCAAGGGTCAGTCCTGGGGCCAGTTTTGTTCAAAATCTTCATTAACGATCTGGAGGATGGCATGGATTGCATCCTCAGCAAGTTTGCAGATGACACTAAACTGGGAGGAGTGGTAGATACGCTGGAGAGTAGGGATAGGATACAGAGGGACCTAGAGAAATTGGAGGAATTGAGCCGAAAGAATATGATGAGGTTCAAACAAAGACAAATGCAGAGTCCAATATAACTAATAGGATGAAGAATTCCATGCACTGCTACAAACTAGGATCCGGTGGCTAAGGTCAGCAGTTCTGCAGTAAGACCTAGGGTTACGTGAACAAGAAGCTGAATTATGAGTCAACCGTGTTGCCCTTGTTGCCAAGAAGGCTAACAGCTTTTTGGGTTGTTATAATGAAGGAGCATTGCCAGCAGATTGAGGAAGCGTGATATTCCCCTCTATTCAGCATGGTTGAGGCTTCATCTGGGTAGTGTGTCCAGTTTTTGGCCCCCAACTACAAGAAGGATGCAGAAAATTGGAAAGAGACGCGAGAGGGCAGCAAAAAATGATTAGGATCTGGAACACTATGACTTACGGAAGAGAGGCTGAGGGAGACTGGGATTGTTTGTCTGCGGAAGAGAAGAGTTGAGGGGGGATTTCATAGCAGCCTTCAACTACCTGAAGGGGGGTTCTAAAGAGGATGGAGCTAGGCTTTTCTCAGTGGTGGCAGATGACAGAACAGGGAGTAATGGTCTCAAATTGCAGTGGGGGAGGTTTAGGTTGGATATTAGGAAAAGCTTTTTAACTAGGAAGGTGGTGAAGCACTGGAATGGGTTACCTAGGGAGGTGGTGGAATCTCCTTCCCTAGAGATTTTTAAGATCAGGCTTGACGAAGCCCTGGTTGGGATGATTTGGTTGGGGATTAGTCCTGCTTTGAGAAGGAGTTTGGACTAGATGACCTCCTGAGGTCCCTTCCAACCGAGATATTCTATGATTGTCACCTATGATGCACTTTTTATACATTGACCATATGACCAGCAAAAATTGTTTCCTTCCTAATTCTTTGAGAATAATTTGAGTTGCAGTTTCTGCCTGTTTGTTACATCAGTGCAAGTAAACAAACATTTTATGGTGTTTGAAACATTAAAACCGTGCATCAGTTTCTGTGTTCTCTGTGACAGCAGTGACTTGAAGGTTACATTAATCCTTCCATAAAACACACTGCAAGACTTCACTACTTCATTCACGTTTGATCATTATCAGTTCATGGGTCAGTTTCTGGAGACTGTTATTCCTCATACTGGTAGGAACGATAATGTGCCTTGTGGTGTACTACCTATAGAATGTGTTCATTTTGTTTCATAGGTGGTTTGGCATTACAAGCTCCATATTTTTATTTTTTTTGTAACAGTCCAAAGTGCTTTGTGATGATTTTTTTTTAAAAAATAACTTAAAATTCACAGTAATTGACATACAATAGACAATAATGCTAACAGGCTTCCAGATACTGCCAGTTCACAAATACGCAAAGAACGCCTGCTCTAGCAGAACAATTCTGTAATAAAAGATGGCACTGGGAGAGGAATCAGGAGTCTTTCTTCATTTTACCATTGTGGTGCAAGAAGTTTTAGAGTTTCTATTAATAGCCCTAACGTGTTCTTTTTTTAAACAACTTTGGTGCACTGGATACATGTGATCCTTCCTAGACAAGAGTCGCAAGCCAGCTCTTCCCCATTCAGAATCCAAAAGCCTCAGAGATAGATATAAAACTGAGTTAGTAGGTATTCAGAAGGATGATGCAGCTGATGATTCAGCAGTACTTTCTTTCACTGAGAAACTAAAGTGGGAGAAGTCAAAAGATTATAGAACTTCAGGCATTCTCCAGATTGATGAACCTGAAATCTTGGGTTTTGGAGGTCATGCAGCACAATTCTACACTTGAAAGACACTATCCCTCTGTTAGTCCATGCTACACACATTCTGGTGATAAGAGAAGTCATATGAGACTTTACGTTCCTAAAACTTGTTTTAAATTGAATATCTGCCCCTTTATATTTAGCATTGCATCTTGAGAATCTGAGTGAGCTCAGGCTCTTGTCTATGACTAAGATGTTTCAGAGATTCAATGAGTAAGAAAGCATACTTTTCTTTCCAGATATAATGTTGCAGTTCCACTATATTCAGTAAACATATTTTCCATACCCTCGTGCCCATTCTGATTCCACAGTTCATAAGCTAGGCATTATCTGGAACAAATAAAAATATTTCGATTCAATGCACCTTTTTGTTGTTTGTATGCATTGGGTTAACGTTCAAGAGTATGTCTGCACTGTGATTGTAGACCTGTCGCACAGCTGTGGCTGGCCCAGGTCGGTTGACTTGTGTTCACGGGGCGCAAGGTATGGGGTTATAAAACTGCAGTGTAGAAATCTGGGCTCCAGCCTAAGCCTGAATATCCACACTGCGATTTCATAGCCCCCTAAGCCTGTCAACTGACCTGGCTCTGAAACTTGGTGTACTGTGGGTTATTTTTAATCTCAGTGTAGACGTACCCCATCTCTAGATGGATGATTAACTGCATTTCTCCGAACATCAGTGGATTTTAAGGCTCATGAAATCACAAGCATGTCAGTGACATCGGATGGCCTTTGGTTCACCCTGGAGAAACCTCAATACAGTTCTTTATGTATATTTGTAAAATATTGTTTTAGATTGTTATCTTGCATCCAGTCTCTGTTAATCCAATTTCTGGATTGTGTGGCCCAGCTGTCTTATTTCTTCCCTAAGAGGTCTTTAGATGTTAGTTCTGATGTATGTATTAGGTGCATTTTATTCTTCTGATATAAAAGTAGCAATCTTAATACTTCTCAGGGATGCTGTGTCGCTTGTGGCAAAGTACCTGGCTCTCCTTTTGTTAGCTCAGTCCTTCTTAGCCTCAGAGACACAGGCTTGGGCAAAGTAAAAGAAAAAAGACCCCTTCCCAATCTCACAGGGTCTGGCTGATCCCTTCTCAGCCAGCCCCTTGCTCTAGTTTCCTCTCCTTCTGGGGAGAATGCAATCTGCCTTACAAGAAGAGTCTCAGAGTTCAGCTGCCCCTACTTGTTGGCAGCTACTCTGCTTCTTTCTTTCTTTCTTCCTCTCTCCCCCTCCCCCCGCTTCCCTGCCAGGGAGATTTTAAAAAGGTCTCCAGCAATTGGGGCCAGCTGAACCTAATTAGTTCTCTCTCCCCCTCCCCCCCCCCGCTAACCCCTGTCTCCCAGCTGAACCTTATTCCTCCAGGGCCAAGCCTTCCGGGACCAATTACTACCCCTCTCCTGGTAGCTAATTGTCCTGAGTTTGCCACAGCTCTTTAACTTGGGAGGCATCTACTTTTTGTCCAGTGATATTTGTGACTTTTTTTTCCTTTAAGCTGATCCACTCTAATGCTGTATATTAGTTTTTGTAGTCTGTAAGAACCTGGATCTGTTTATAATCTTACTTTTTCTTTGTAAGAGAAGAAAATTACTTATCTATAAGCATGTTCTTTGGAGGTATTAATCATAAGCCCTCATTAACCCACCTCATTTCCCTGTGGAAGCTGGCAATACACTCAGTTATAAGTTTGGCACTGTGGAATTTAGTTGAGACACTTTTTGACAATTATACCTGGATTTCAAATAGATATGTGCCACCTGCTGATGAGACCATTATAAGAGTTTAGAACATCAGCTGTAGAGTGTTCCAAGCCTGTGTGAATACCTATGTTAATAACTACTTTCAGAGAACAAGTGTTAAGCCACATAATTTTTTCAGGTTGAGCAAGAAGTCAGTCCTTTACATAAAACAATGGGAAAACATATGCAAATGATTTCTGCTGTAAAACTCCAGAGTGGGAATGGCACAAAAAACTTCTGTTGCTTAGTGTTGAATGTCAAACTGTTGCTTATACTTTTCTGCCAGAGGGCAAGTACAAAAGCTGTTACTTTGCAATTCATATTGTTAGCAACACAGCATATACTTTTTTTTTTTTTTCCTATGCAGTCAGTCGTATTGGAAACAGAATAAAAACAGAAGGCAAAATATGACACATTTTACCCTGTAATGCATCTGACCTTGTAAAGCTCAGAATTTCAGAATTACTGCATTATCATCATGAATACTGAGCAGTTGCATAGCATTTTTTACATTGTCATACTCTGTGTAGTCTTAAATTATCATATGGGAACAATGTGAGCTTTTGGGCTCCTGCTCCAGAGAGGATGAATTTAATTTGTGCAGCTCAGAAAGAATGGCAGCTACAATTTCTCCTCAGCCTTTGGAAAGTAAAATATAAAAAGTCTAATTATACCATAGGAGAAGTGGAGAACACTGTCCTGTTTTAAAACGGTGGATGTCTTCTTCCAATGTTGCTGTAGGTCTCATTAGGTGGTGTTGATCTCACAGTGCGGGTTCTCACAACAGGCTACTGGCCTACTCAGTCAGCCACACCAAAGTGCAACATTCCTCCAGCCCCCAGACATGCTTTTGAAGTATTTAGAAGGTATGTATTAAATCAGGCCTTGTATTTTTAAAACAATGGGTACAGTAAATATATTTAAAGGCATATTAAAGAGTTGCTTTGTTCTTTTTGGGGTAAACTAGAAAACTCACTGCTTGTTGTTTTGTTTCAGATGAGACCTTAACCTCAATTTAAAAAAAAAAATTACAAAAGTTAGAGTAACTGTTACACATTACACTTACTACAGTACATCCTGAAGAGTTCAAAATTTTCTATGTATGTAAAGTGCTTTTGGATAATCTGCATAAAATGTGCCATATAAATATGTAAATTTTCATTTTAATTGTCTCGTAGATTTTATTTAGCCAAACACAGTGGTCGACAGCTGACACTCCAGCATCACATGGGTTCGGCAGATCTCAATGCCACCTTCTATGGACCTGTTAAAAAGGTAAATGTCTGTATTCTGAAAGTGTTATGGTTTAGTCTCAAAATTTTTGTAAATGTAAAGATAAATTTGTAATCAGTTTTGGATTTTCTTAGCTATAAATTAAACTGCCTGTATAGGACATAAGCACAAGTTTTTTAAAAAAAATACATCTATCCCGTTTTTTTAAAAT
Organism: Chelonoidis abingdonii; assembly: GCF_003597395.2. Taxonomy (NCBI): domain Eukaryota; kingdom Metazoa; phylum Chordata; order Testudines; family Testudinidae; genus Chelonoidis; species Chelonoidis abingdonii. The sequence continues at coordinate 37,667,501 of NC_133776.1, forward strand.
TCAACTCTTACTTTGGAAGCAGTTTGGAGTATACTTACAAGCATACATTCCATAATCCTGAATCAAATTTGAAACTCCCCAACCTGTTGGTTTAATTAAATCATAGGATGATAATGGCCTCATAAATTTTAAGGTCAGAAGAGACCATCATGATGATCTAGTCTGACCTCCTGCACATTGCAGGTCACAGAACCTCACCCACGACTCCTGTAATAGATCCCTAGCCCCTGGCTGAGTTACTGAAGTTTTCAAATAATGAATTAAAGAGTTCAAGTTACAGAAAATCCACCATTTATCCTAGTTTAAACCTGCAAATGACCTGTTCCCTGTACTGCAGAGGAAGGTGAAAACCCCACAGGGTCTCTGCCAATCTGATCTGTATTAAAAATTCCTTCCTGACCCCAAATGCGGCCATTAGTTAGACCCTGAGCCATGTGGGCAAGACCCATCAACCAGACAGCTGGGAAAGAATTCGCTGTAGTAACTCAGAGCCCTCCCCATCTAATGGCCCATTACCAGCCATTGGAGATATTTGCTGCTATCAGATGCAGATCAGCTACATGCCATTGTGGGAAATTTCATCATACCATCCTCACCATAAACTGATCAAGCTCAGTCTTTAAACCAGTTAGGTTTTTTGCTACCAATACTCCCCTTGGAAGTCTGTTCCAGAACTGTACTCCTCTGGTGGTTAGAAACCTTCATCTAATTTCAAGCCTAAACATGTTGATGGCCAGTTTTATATCCATTTATTCTTGTGTCCACATTGGTGCTTAACTTAAATAACTTGTCACCCTCCCTGGTATTTATCCCTCTGATGAGAGCAATCATATCTTCCCCCAAGCCAAGATATGTTTGTTTGGTTAGCCTAAATAATCCAAGCTCTTTGAGTCTCCTCTCATAAGGTAGCTATCATCCTAATAGCCCTTCTCTGCGCCTGCTTCTGTTTCAATTAATCTTTCCTAAACATGGGAGACCAGAACTGCACACACTATTCCAGACGAGGTCTCACCAGTGCCTGGTGTAATGGTACTAACAGTTCTCTGTCTCTACTGGAAATACCTAGCCTGATGCACCCTAGGACTTCATTAGCCTTTTTCTCAACTCCATCACATTGACGGCTCATAGTCATCCTGTGATCAAATAAGACACTCAGGTCTTTGTCCTCCTCTATCACTTCCAACTGATACACACCCAGCTTATAGCAGAAATTCTTATTGTTAGTCCCTAAATGCATGATCTTGCAATTTGGGCTGTTAAATTTCATCCCATTTCTACTACTCCAGTTTACAAGGTCATCCGGATCATCTTGTGTGATAGTCTGGTCCTCCTCTGTATTGGAAATACCTCCCAACTTCGTTTCATCTGCAAATGTTATTAGCACAAACACACTTTTTCTGCCAAGGTCAGTAATAAAAATGTTAAATAAGATAGGTCCCAAGACTGATCCCTGAGGAACTCCCTCCAAACTGACAGTTCACTTTCAGTATGACCCATTGTAGTGTCTCCTTTAACTAGTTCCTAATCCACCTTTTAATTCTCATATTAATCCTCATCCTCTCCAATTTAATTATTTATTTCCCATTTGGAACTGTATGAAATGCCTTGCTGAAATCCAGGTAGATTAGATCTACTGCGTTTCCTTTGTCTAAAAAATCAGTTATCTTCTCAAAGACGGAGATCAGGTTGGTCTGGCACGATCTAGATTTTGTAAAATCGTGTTGTATTGTATCCCAGTTACCGTTCACCTCTGTCCTTAACCACTTTCTCTTTCAAAATTTGTTCCAAGACATTGCATACAATTGAGATCAAACTAACAGGCCTGTAGTTTCCTGGATCACTTTTTTCCCTTTCTTAAAAAAAGAAACTATATTAGCAATTCTCCAGTCATAGGGTATGATCCCTGAGTTTAAAGATTCGTTAAAAATCCTTGCTACTGGGCTTGCAATTTCATATGCCATTTGCTTCAATATTCTTGGGTGGAGATTATCTGGGCCCCCCAAATTAGTCCCATGAAACTATTTGAGTGTGGCTTGCACCTCTGATGTGGTAATTTCTACCTCTTTATCCTTGTTCTGATTAGCCACCCTGCCATTATTTCTAAACTCTTCATTATCCTTATAAAAACTGAGCAAATATTTGTTTAGGTGTTGGGCTATGTCTGGATTATCTTTAAACTCCATCCCATCCTCAGTGTTTAGCAGTACCATTTGTTTTCTTTTTTATTTATATGGCTATAGACCCTTTTCCTGTTATTTTTAATTCCCTTTGCAAGGTCCAACTCTGCTTGGCTTTTGGCGGTTCTCACTTTATCCGTATACTTTCTGACCTCCAAGAGAGAGCTTTCCTTAGTGATCCATCCAATCTTCATTACTTGTAGGCTTTCTGCTTTCTCTTAATCACTGGTTTGAGATGCTTGCTCATTCAGCTTTGTCTGCAACTGTTCCTTATGAATTTCACTCCCCTTGCTCCAGATGCGGGCTTCAGATAAATGTGCAGAAACTGACTTAAAGTAATCCAAGCCGCCTCCACATACAGATCCTTAAGTTCTTCGTCCAGTCCACTTCCCTGATTAATTCCTTTTCTTTTCCTTTTTTTTTAAGTTAGTCCTTTTGCAATATAGGACCCTAGCTGCAGACCTATTTTTGTTTATCCTTCCATTTAGTTTCAACTGAATTAGCTCATGATCACGCAAACCAAGGTTTTCCCCTACAACCAGTTCTTCTATGAAGTCCTCACTTCTCACCAGTACCAAATCTAAAATGGCATCACCTCTTGTTGGTTCAGCATCTATTTAGTGAAGAAATCTGTCCTCTATCACATCCAGGAAAATCTGGGCCCTACTATTATTGGTAGCACTTGTCTTTCAATCTACATCTGGGAAGTTAGTCTCCCATAACCACACAATTCCCCATAGTATTTATTTCATTAAAAACATTAAAGAGGTCTCTATCCATATCCATATTGGATCTTGGGGGTCTGTAGCATACCCCAAGCACCAGCGCAGTGTTTCTCAAACGGGGTCCTGACCCAAAAGTGGACTGCAAGCCTATTGCAGGAGGGGTCACGGTATTGCTGCCCCTACTTCTGTGCTGCCTTCAGAGCTGGTATTGCCAGCCACCCAGCTCTGAAGGCAGCGCCGCTACCAGCAGGGCACAGAAGTAAGGGTGGCATGGTAGTATGGTATTGTTGCCCTTGCCTCTGTGCTTGTGTCATCAGCACTGTCCTCATTTCTGGGTGCCCGGCCAGAAGATGCTGCTTTCCAGCTACCCAGCTCTGAAAGCAGAGCAGAGAGGGGTGGCTGCCGAACGGGTGCCCACATCTGAAGGCAGCACTTCTGACAGCAGCAGTGCAGAAGTAAGTATGGTATGGAAGGGGTGTCATCATTTCTTTGGGGCGGGGGGGCTCATCACAACCTGAAATATTTTCAGAGGGGGTCCCAGTAAAAAAAAAAAAAAAAAAAATTGAGAAACCCTGCAGTAGCCCTAGGGAACAGCTAGTAGCTTTCTTCCCCAAAGTGATTTTGGCCTAAACAGAATCTGTCTTATCCATTCCATCGTTCATAATTTCTTTACAGTCTATTTCATTATTAATATACAATGCTACTCCACCATCTTTGCCTTTGTTTCTCTCTTTTCTGAACAGCACATAGCCTTCAATACCTGTACTCCAGTCATAACTGCTATTCCAACAAGTTTCTGTTATCTCTATAATACCTGATTTCACTTCCTGCACCAGTAGTTCTAGTTCCTCCATTTTGTTACCCAAGCTCCTTGCATTGGTGTACAAACATCCTAATTGTTGCTGCTTGGTTTCACCCACATTTCTCACCCAGTTGAGTATAGTCATTCAATTCCAGTATCACCTACCTGACAGTTATCGGCACTATATATTTCTTTGGTATCGGCACTATATCCTTTCTTACTTGATTTTCCTCCCTCTGAATGTTAATCAGGTGTGGAGATTATGTACGTCTCTCCCAAGTTAATCAGTTGTGCCAGCCTTCATCCCAGAAGTCTTCTTCTCTCCCTATTCAGGTGGAGTCCATCCCATGAGAACAGTACTCTGTCCATGAATGCCTCCAAGTAGTTAAACATAGAATCATAGAATGGGAAGGGACCTCGAATGGCAATCTAGTCCAGTCCTCTGCACTCATGGCAGGACTCAGTATTATCTAGACCATTCTTGACAGGTGTTTGTCTAGCCTGCTCTTAAAAATCTCCAATGATGGAGATTCCACAACCTTCCTAGGCAATTTATTCCAGTGCTTAATCACCTTGACAGTTAAGAAGGTTTTCCTAATGTCCAACCTAAACCTCCCTTGCTGCAATTTAAGCCTATTGCTGCTTCTCCTATCCTCAGAGATTAAGAAGAACAGATTTTTCCCCCCTCCTTGTAACAACCTTTTATGTACTTGAAAACTGTTATCATGTCCCCTCTGTCTTCTCTTTTCCAAACTAAACAAACCCAATTTTTTTTCAATCTTCCCTGATAGATCATGTTGTCTAGACCTTTATCATTTTTGTTGCTCTTCTCTGGACCTTGTACAATTTGTCCATATCTTTCCTGAAATGTGGCGCCCAGAATTGGACACAACACTCCAGTTGAGGCCTGAGTAGCGTGGAAGAATTACTTCTCATGCCTTCCTTACAACACTCTCTCTTGCTAATACATCCCAGAATGACGATCGCTTTTTTTGCAACAGTGTCACACTGTTGATTCATATTTATCTTATGGTCCTCTATGACCGACATCCCTTTCCACAGTACTCCTTCCTAGGCAGTCATTTCTCATTTTGTATGTGTGCAACTGATTGTTCCTTCCTAAATGGAGTGCTTTTCATTTGTCCTTACTGAATTTCATCCTATTTACTTCAGATCGTTTCTCCAGTTTGTCCAGTTCATTTGAATTTTAATCCTATCTTCTAAAGCACTTGCAACCCCTCCCAGCTTGGTATCATCCACAAACTTTTTATAAGTGTACTCTCTATACCCCTGTCTAAATCATTGATGAAGGTATTGAACAGAACCAGAACCAGACCCAGAACTGATCCCTGGAGGGCCCTATTCATTATGCCTTCCAGCATGACTGTGAACCACTGATAACTACTCTCTGGGAATGGTTTTCCAATCAGTTTTGCACCCACCTTATGGTAGCTCCATCTAGGTTGCATTTGCCTAGTTAGTTTATGAGAAGGTCATGTGAGATAGTATCAAAAGCTTTACTAAAGTCTAGATATACCACATCTGCCGCTTCCACCCTATCCACAAGGCTTGTTACCCTGTCAAAGAAAACTATAAGGTTGGTTTGACAGGATTTGTTCTTGACAAATCCATGCTGGCTGTTACTTATCCCTTATTATCTTCTAGATGTTTGCAAATTGATCGCTTAACTATTTGCTCCATTGTTTTTCATTATGTAACATGCCAAAGCCCACCCTATAGCACTACTTCCTAAACCATTTGTTGACCATCATCATATCTCATCTCACCTTCATTCTCCTCCTCTAGGGACAGGTAGAATCCCTGAGCCTCCATTTCCTTAAGCATCTTCCCCAGTCTGCCATAGTCTCCCTTGTTTCATTCCAGTGAGAATCTATCTGTATCATTTATTCCCATATGAAAGACAATCACTGGATTCTTTCCTGCTCCCATTAGGATCCTCTTGAGCCTCAGATCCATATCCTGTATTTTAGCTCCCAGCAGGCAGCAGACCCTTCCATTCTCCAAATCAGCTCAGTGATAGGCCTGTCAGTTCTTCTTAGTAGGGAGCCCCCAGTCAGATAGACTTGCCTTTTCCTGGGGATGGTGTGATTCTCTGGCCTTCCTCCTGTTCTTTCTGGCTGCAAGTCCTCTTGTCTTTTATTCTCCCTTGCAGTCTTCTCTGCATCAACCTGTATGTTTCTGCGGCTCTGAACTCTGGGTGTCTCCATCGATTCTTCCTCTCTTCTTATAGGACTAGCTGTTTTTCATTGCTCTCCCACCTTATTTTGGCCTGTGACTCAGACCAAAGTGAAATTTCTGTGCAGTTGTTACATTGGAATTAAGGTTTAAAAAAAAATTTCAAGGCAAACATATTGTAGTTTCATAATGCCACTATTATCAATTGCACTTTTCAAATATATAGAAAGCTTAAAGTTTAAATTATACAGACAAAACAAGTAAATTTCATTTGTGAGAAATGGGGAGTAATAAGTGCTGGAGAGATCAGTATTGGAAAGCTAAGCAAAGGTTAGAAAGAAGGAAGAGAGTGTATGGTACCTGGGGACAGAGAAGGTAATCCAAGCGTAACTGCAACATAAAAAACATAAAGTTGGGATTAGGACACACCCACAATATGGATTACTAAGAGAAGTTTTGGAACTGGCCTGATTGGAGCAAAGGGAGAGGGATTTCGCTGCAGCAATTTTGATAAATTGGTAAGCAGGAAGACCTGAAGAGTATATTAAAGTAGTTAGGCAAAATTAGAACCAAACATATACTACTCTGGGACTTGTGGATTTAAAATCTCAAACTTAATATTACTCAAGTATAGTTCTCCATTTACTACATTAAAAGCTTAATCAGGAAATGAAAAAATATTCCTAAAAGTGATTTCATGACTTCTTTTAAATTCAAACAGGAAGACGGCTCAGAGGTTGGTGTAGGAGGTGCCCAAGTAACTGGCTCAAATACAAGGAAGCACATATTGCAAGTTTCCACTTTCCAGATGACGATACTAATGCTCTTTAACAACAGAGAAAAATACACGTTTGAGGTATGATTTGTGGCTTTCTAAGCTGACTTTAAAAAAAAGTTAAAATGTATTCTGCAGATAGATGCAGCACATATGTAGATCTATGGTATTTTGCATAAGTTGTGTAGGAAATCTTGACCTATGTACAAAGATCTTTTGATGCCAAGGGAATATACCTCATTCGTCCCTAGCGCGCACACCCTTTTTTTTTTTTTTTTTTAAACTTTGGTAGTGAAAGTTTGGAGTCCATAATAATTTACTTTTATGGTTAGAGAGAGTGTTTTTAGCTCCATAATGTTGTTTGACATATTGTTAATCCCTTAACATATGGAATGTGTGTTTCTTAAAGAAGTTTCCATTGGGATTGTATGCTGTGAAACCCTTATTAAAAATGCGGGCTGTGTGTAGCTGCAAGCCACTCTTCCTTGGAACACTTGAACAAAGGGGCCAGGGCCCTTAACCATTTATTTCCTTTAAAGGTGTTGAAAATTGACTGATTGCCTTAGTCATTCTCTAGTCCAGAAACTCAGGATTTAGAAGTATATACCTCTAGACCCCAGCTGCGTATAGGGAAAAGATATTCTGCACAACAGTGTAAAATACTGTTTTAAGACTGCTTTAAGTTAAAAGGCTTTTATTCGGTATAGCCAGTCAGTGAAGATGGGGCCCAAATTGTTTTGGGTCCATTTATTTAAATACTCGAGGATCCACTTGTACCTAAAGCTTTAAAAAAATTGATTTCATTTTGTTTGGTCTTTTTTTTCTTGAAGAAATCTTTATTCTTGATACATGTTTCATATTCTGAGTTATCAAATCTTGGAATAGGAAGAATCTGCCTTTATTTGATTGCTGAATAGTAGTTAATATATTCAGCACCAGTAAAATAGTGATACTTTGTTCTATCGACCTCATGATGTGCTGTGATAGCATGACTTTGCAGATAGTAAGTGCATGCACTCACAAAAGCATAAGATTGCCAGAACATAGATCAGTGATGTGTAAGTGCTTGTGCAAAACACAAAGGTTGATAGACTGACTTTATTTTTCAGTTGCCTTTGCAACTACACAAGGTTTGCTATTCTTTATCTATTTCACACAAGAATACTTCTGAGGGCATTCTGTGCCAAAAAATTAGAAATTCTGCACACAGTATTTTAAAATTCTGCAAGTTTTATTTGTCAATAAATAAATGCAGAGACCTCCAGCATGGTAGTGGGGAGCACAGGCCACTGGCTGCATGAAGGTGGGAGATCACTCTGCGGCCCTCCAGCTTCTATCCCCGGGACATGGACTCAGTGGTGAGGCTGCACCCGACCCTGATATAGCACAAGGCCTGGGCCTACACCAGGAACACCATGGGGCCTTCCCTTCTGTGCCAGGTGCACCAGGTGTGGGGCAGGCAGTCTCAACCAGGAGGGATCCAGGTGTGGGGTGAGAGGATTCTGTGTGGGACAGTCTGAGTGCAAGCAACTCAGTGCGGGGTCTAGGTATAGGGGGGATCTGGATGCACAGAGACTCAATGGGGGGGTTCCAGGTGCGGGGACAATGGGACTCTCCAGGGGCTTCCAAGTGAAAGTGGTTGGCGCTCAGCAGAGGGGTCTGGGTGTGGGAGTCTCAGTGGCGGGTCTGGGTGCTTGGGGGGTGAGGGGGTCTGTGTGCAGCTAGCTGGGGGTCAGTGGCGTGGAGATCTGGATGTGGGGGCTCAGGCTGGTGCAGGGAGTGGGGCATCAGAGCGGGTATTTGAGTTCAGGGAGTTCAGTGGGGGATAGTCTGGGTATAGAGGTGGGGATCCAGAGGCAGGGGGGTTGAGGTTCGGGGGGTTGGGTTGGGTTGGGTATGGAGGACTAGGGGAGTTCTGGATGTACCGCGTGAGGCTTGGCACAGGTGTCTGGGTATGGGAGGTCTGGATGCACAGGGATTGGGTGGATGAGGGAGCAGCTTCCCATACAGTGAACCTTCCCCCCACTGTTGAGGAGCAATGGAGGCAGGAAGCAGTGGTGGATATTGCGCTTTCTGCATCTAGGGTTGGGTCTGACACAGCCCCAGCTACTCGTCTCCTGCCTTGAGCCCAGCAACTGATTCCAGCTCATGGTAAGAGCCACGGGCTGGGGTGTCCCCAGCCCTGTGGTGGTTTACTGTGTTGCCGGCTGCGCCGGGTAACTGAATCGATGTACCTACGCTGCTACGGAGTGCTGCATGACCGCTCTTGCAGCTTCCCTTTGCTTCCTTGTCAGAAAGTCATTTTTTCTGTGTGAGACATGAATTCTGCACACATGCAGTGGCACAGAATTCCCCCAGGAGTAACAAGTACAGATTGGAGAGTGGACAGGTAGAGATCACCAGAGCAGCCAAAATGGACAGTGAGTTCTAGTTTTTAGATTGTCTTCTATAGACTGTTGATTTAACAGTGTTGTCCCCACAAACAGTGGGAACCTGTTGAGGCACTGGGGTGGACGGGCATGGCCCTGCCCATTGCTAAAGGCTTTGAGCATAAAGGGAGGAGCCACCAAACCCAGGCATCAACTAAATCCAGGGGACAAGGAGTGTAGGTCACAGGGATGAAATAAGGGACCCAGGGGGAGACACCAAGCAGAGAATCCCAGACAGTGCCCCTTGCCCCTCAAGGCATCTAGGGAGTCAGTGGACATCACCCAGAGGAATTCTGCCCAGATACATGTCTTAAAGAGCGATCAGAAGTAGGCTCCACAGACATAGAGCACCCTCCTGTCCAGCTTCCTTTTCTAATGTGCATGGGGTGGGGACAGGGCTCTGGAGGACCATGTTATATCAGGGTAGAGGTGTATTTTCTCTTTTGGAGCAGTGCTGACACTTAATAGTTGATGAGCTATTGTAGGAGCACAGAGTAATACCATTTAGACTTTGAGGAAAGAGTTTTGCTTTTTAATTGTTGGAGGTACATATGTTAGGGCTTTGTGTAACTAGTTGGTTATTTTTGCGAGGGGAAAAAATGGGCTTATTTTAATGGTGCTTCCATATGAGAGGGAAATTTTTCTGAATAGTTTAAGGTTTTGTATTCTCTTAATAACTTATCCCATTCTTTCCAGGTGGGTTACTCCTTATATTCAAAAGTTATGTTGTTGTTTATTTCAGTGTCTGGTAAAGAATGATTAAATATTTTGAAGTATATGTCATCAAAAGCTTGATTTGTTCACAAATTGAAGATTTGTCCCATACCTAACCATGTCCAATGTGAAATTCAAAGTTTGATATGTATGAAATTGTTACATAATTCAGCAAAACTAGTTCATTAAGTTTAGTCTGACTTCTTAATTCATGCTATTCCTTTTTTCCCCTCTTCCACGTTGAGTGAGCTTTAAAGGTTGGTGAAGCCTGTACAATTTAAAATTCTTTTGGCTCTGTGGATTTTTCAACCATGTTAATGTTGAAACAATTATTTAATTCCTTGCTATAAGAAACAAACTTAAGATGTCTGGAATTTGACACACTGTATTGTTTGTTAGTTATTGCAGCCTATTGTGTAGTTTCCAGACTCAGCTCCTTTAGATCTGTTGTAGATATGTTCATCTGCATAACAGGTTGTAATTAGAGCTTTTCTCTCCAAAATGAAATGGCTATAACATACCAGATGACTGAAAGTAGGGGGGAAAACACTTTAAAAATATCTATTTTAAATCTTAAAAAGATATTTGTGTCTTTATAAAAAGATGTGCATTTGTAAAAATACCTGCTGATGACTTAAACTTTGTTAGGATGCAGTAACTCCTGTTGTTCATGTTAATAGAAAAATTGTAATTCTTGTACCCTTCTTCTAGAAACCTTTCTGTGCTACAAATTGCTGATTACCCTCCACCCCCATCAAAGTCAACTGATGGATGGTGCTCATCGTATCACAGCATCAAATCGTTTCTGTGATGCTCATTTAAAGGCAATTTGTGCATTTCTGAAAGACCGGATTTAATGCAAGTGTCAGTTTAAGGACAAACTATAATGTTGAGAATTAAAATACGCACAGTATGTAGTGAACCACTCCATTTACCCCCCGGCCTGGTTAATAAGGATGTACAGCATTAAAAACTGATTCTAAATTTTTATTTTAGTTCTGTATTTCACTTTCAGTGGCAGTAGTCAGAATTTTATTGAGGTGAAAAGTACAGCAATGATTATTGATATCAGGGTGTTGGACTGAAATCTCATTGGCAGCAGTAGGTTGTGCTGGAACTGCTGGCCTTGAGGCATTATATTTAAATAAAAAATTAAAAAACTTATTTACTCATCGTTGTAAGTAGTTAATTTATATGGCCAAGATCCACTTTCTTTTGGTTTACTGAAGTGGTCCTGATTATGTCATTGCAATAAGGTTCATTTTTCAAGACAAAAATGTTTGTAATTTACTCTTTAAAAATGCACTTTAGCTGAAACTTGATAAACAAATACAGGATAGAACCAAATTGGTGGTTATATTTAAATGAAACTAGAAATGAGCAAATGTCCGCTCTTCATGTCACCCTAGAGGTGGGCTTTTTGGGTATTGGCGGGTGTAATGTGAAGGTGTTCCGCTAGCAGTCGGAAAGCACATTGCAGTAGTTCAAAACTTCAGCATCTATTAAAAAAAAAAAAAGGAAAATGAGGATTGATGCCTCAGCTTTTAAATGGCTCTCAGTAGAACTCTCAGGATCACTGACTTTCTATGCGAATCCAAATAGTGTTAACATTTTTGTGAAGGAGACAGCAAAACATGCCATAGCTTATATTTCTCCCAACAAGCGACTCTGAGAGGCACTAAAACTACTGTAACACTTGATGGAAATTTGAGGGACTTGATAGATAAGCTGATAACACTGCTTTAAAAGACTGTGCAAAGCACTGCTAGAGTGTATTTGTGAAGGAATGTTTTGCTTTGTATGGGTTCTAACAGTGTTTCTGCTACTAATGTTTTAGTAGTTATCTTTCAAATGTCATCTGTTGTACTTTTTTGCTGAGGTGGACCAGACTGTCAGTTTTGTTCTCTTCTGAGTGTAAGGTGGAAATAAAACTAATCTTAAGCAGCTCTTTACTTTATTAGGGGTGTACTCCACAGGAGGGTCAGAAAACACATTTTTGTGAAAAAGCTGGTGCCAGGATGAGACTCATTTGATATTTCTTGTAAGGCTGTCAGCTTTTCATGTTAACGAACTGCCTTACCTGGCTTGATAAGGTGCTTTTGATAGCAATCAAGGAAATTTCTGACAGAAAGCTATGTATACTTTTTTCATTGAACTGATGATGAAGGTAATTTTGGAGCTCAGTTTTCATTCCATAAAGCAACATTAGACAGAATGGAAATAAACCCTTTTGGCTTTCTCAGGAGATAAATTGAGTGTTAACAGCTAATTATTCATTTTGTTCCTTTCATCACACTGGCAACTGTTGACTTTAAATTGTACTTGAAGAAATCCACTTTCTCCAAATCAACCCATGTTCATCATAAGCCTTTTTGCATAGTGCTTATTTGACTATCACTAAAGGAATTCTAACTTTTCAATCATCTAAAGAATCTACATATCAGAATGTAGTTTTGAGAGCCAAGGATTATCTTTTTGAGCAATCATGGGTTTTTTGCTCCCTCTTCTCCTCCCCCTCCCCCCCCAATAAGCTACCTAATGTGTTCTGACATTAACTATAAGCTATTGATGATGACATGGTTTTCCTCCAGGAAATTCAACAAGAAACTGATATCCCCGAAAGAGAGCTTGTTAGAGCCCTACAGTCCCTTGCATGTGGCAAACCAACACAACGAGTTCTCACAAAAGAGCCTAAATCAAAAGAAATAGAAAATGGTCATATATTTACAGTAAATGATCAGTTCACATCCAAATTGCACAGAGTCAAGATTCAAACAGGTAAGTCTGTTTTTATATTCTGTTCTCTTGTACTCCAAAAATATCTTAAGTTGTAAAATGTTGGCATCTATGTTGAAGGTAAATGCATCACACTAGCAAAAGGAAAATATTAAGCTGTAAAAACTATTGCCGTTGACTCGTAGCCTGAAAGCAAAAATTTAAATGAGGAGGAAATCCAAAGCACTTACAGAAAGTAATAGTTCAGTTAAGTGGGGATGGTTTTGTTTTTTTTTTTTGTTTTTTGTTTTTTTTTAGTATGTAGTCCTCTCCAACAAGGAGAAGAAGGCGGAAGGACTGTAGCTTTTAAATTAAATTACTATCTTTTTAAACTTTCTAGGCTGTATTCTGATTTACTTGAGAGAGAGAGAGACCCTCAAACTATGGGTCGGGATCCCAAAGTGGGTCGCAACCCTGTTTTAATGGGGTTGCCAGGGCTGGCTTTAGACTTGCTGGGGGCCAGGGCCAAAGCCTGAGCCTCATTGCCAGGGGCCGAAGCCCAAGGCTGTCAGCTTTGGGCAGTGGGGCTCAGGTTACAGGCTCCCTGCCTGGGGCTGAAACCCTTGGCTCAGGCAAGTCTGGGTTTTAATCTCCCTCTCCTGGGGTTGTGTAGTAATTTTTGTTCTCAGAAAGGGGTCACACTGCAATGAAGTTTGAGAACCCCTAGTCTATCTCATAGGCTTATAACTTACTCTACTGTATGAAATTACTGATTTGTCATTTTCTTCGGTGAACGTTGGGTGCTTTTTCTGGCTATGCTAGATGTTCATTGTGCCCTTGTTCAGTCATTATTATTTAATCTGAGATTTGCTTTCCTCACTTGTGGAGTCAGGATGACTACTACTTGGAGTGGATGCACACATGTATTCCACTCAGGTGTGCATATACCCAGCACACTAGAGCCAGTTTTCTGTAGCAGTGCCCATCAGGTTGATGCATGCACCGTGCACATCCTTATGGCCCCTCCTGAGGCTACAAAAAGGCACTGACACCCCTACTCCCTCAGTTCTTTCCCATAGATTGAGCTGGAGCTTGCTTTGCAGTTTTCCTAACATTTTTTCTTATGCATGAATAGCTAGTTTAGTTTTCTTATCTCTAAATAGTTAGTTAGCAGTTAATATTTGTTAAATGATTTTTATTTGATTTTTATTTTAAAGTTTTCTTTTTAGCCATTGTTAGTTTTGATGCTAGACACCATTGCCATGCAGGGCTTGACGGCTTTATGCACTGCCTGTCATGTGGGTGTATATCCTGAATAGTTACCCCACATGTGCTGCCCTTTCTTCTCGGCAAGGGGCACATTAAGGAGAGATGCAGTATTTGTTGCTCTTTCAAGAAAAGAACACAGATTTTGAGAGATCTATACCTCATGGAGCAGGTTTTCAGGCTTGTCATGATGCCCTGTTTCCTGCACTAAGACAGACCCTTGAACTTGGACTCTTCTCCACAGTGAAAAAGGGGCAGTCGTCTTTTGCAGCACCTCCCCATGAAAGGACACATAAGATATATTGAAGCCACTCAAAGTCTAAGAAGTTTGTCTTCTCTGAAAAAGGATTTGGAGCATCCTGGGGACTCATCGGGTATCCAGGATAGAGCTGAGCCATTTACCTGTTACTTCGCCAGTACTGCATGAGAGGAACTTGGTACTGTGCTATCAACTCTATAACTATCATCTGCAGGATAGCTGTCGAGTCCGGTGCCAATGGGCACCCATTTGGTACCAACAACCCTGCAAGCTTACGAGGCAGCAAAGTATTTGCATTTCCTCTTCTGTTCCAGACTCCTCTGTGGTTTAGGAGTCCATTGCTTTGAGGGCAACTCTTGGGGTACTGGGTCCTTCTCAGTTCTAGTGCAGAGACTGTAGGGTTACCAACACCAGTACCAGCTAAGGAGAATGGCCAGGGTTCAGCTTCTTCTGTGGTACCATCTTTCACACAGCGCACACTGTCAGCATCAGTACGGTCTCCATCTTTTTTGTCTATCTCTGTCCCTGAGTCAGCCTCAGTACTAGAGTGAGAATTAGCTTGGATACTTACAGTCTCTACCACAGCACCAACTATGAGATATTTCCCGGCACCCTCTTGTGGTGCTGTGCCATTGATGTCTCATGAAGCCTTTAGGGTACAGACTGCCATACCTACTTCATTTTGGCCAATATTGATGTCTTCGTGATGGGCTGGAAATCAACCTGGCCCCATCAGATTTTTCACCCCAAATCCCTAATGACTATTCAGATGACTCCCTGCAGTGTGGTTTGGAGTCCTTCAGTAGTTTGCTGTCCCCCGCTAGATGCAAAAGATCTAGCAAATCTTCTAGACTGCCTCTAGAAGGAGAGCATCGGTCCCAAGACAGATCATCAGAAGGGGACAGATGACTGGCCTAGTTCTTACTAGTCTCCCATTCCTTGTACTTCAATGGCCATTTTGGAATCCCTGGGGTGTTTCCCGTTCCCCTTGGTCGCCAGCGTCTGCCCAGTCTAGGAGAAGGTCAGCAGAGTGTACGATGACAGAGTTTCCAGAGCTGCCTTGGTTGCAAGTATGATAGGGCACTGGTACCCCAGACCAGCCAGTGCTGCAGGAGAAACCATTTCTCAGGGAACTAATTCTTATCACAGGAGGATCCATTCACTCCAGTTAACCTTTTTTTCCTCCTCACATATTGACTCCATGATTCTGGATACTTCTCCAGTTCCAGGTTATTTGAAATTTCATCAGGAGCTTCTCAGAAAAATGGCGGTGGCTTTGGGCATACAAGTTCAGTTTGAACAAGAAGACACAACCTTTTTGACATTCTCCAGGCTTGTGCTCCAGAGAGGGTAGCCCTCCCTATTAATGAGGCTGTTCTAGAGCTGTCAAAAACTTTAAAGCATTCACCATCCTTCTTTAACTCTAACAGCGAACTGCATGGTCAAACTCTGTCATGTCCCTTTGCAAACTGGGATGCAGTGTGTAAATTTACTGAGAGAATGGTTATCAGAGGACATAAAGGAAGAATTTAAGGCTTTCATCACAGAAGGTTATATGGTAGCCAAGACATTGGTCCAGTCTGTGCTTGATGCAGCTGCTCAAGTGATGGCCTGTGCAATAACAATGAGGAGAGCTTCCTGGTTATGGAACTCAGAAAGAGCTACAGACATGCAAAAAATTGGTATGCAGGGCTTGTTGGGCTTTCGTATTATGGTCAGTATTGTTTTTGGGATAAAACCAGTGAGGCCTTCCATTCTTTTAATGACTCTCAAGCTACACTTCACTCATTAGGGATCTGTATTCCAGTGACTAACAGGTGACAGTACAGACCTCAACAATCCCAGTACCACCAGCAGTATTACAGGCAGCCTTTCTACACATTAAGTCAACCAAATTCTCCAAAAAGAAACATAAATCACTAACTTCAGCACCACACAAGCAGCTCATGCTCAATCAGTTGTAGGGAAAAGTCCGAAGTCTGGGCAGCTACTGATAGGCCATGGTTCATCCGCCAGTCTCCCCGTGGGCAGTACCCAGGCTCCCAGTGGGGAGCTGGTAGCTTTGTGGGTACAGCCCGGCTCGAATCGGGGAGCCCGGGGGGTACAGTCATCAGCATTCTCCCTTCCATTTTCTCAGTGCTTGGGAATCTGTAATGACAAACACATCAGTTCTAAGCACTGTAAGAATGAATATCCTTTTCAGTTTCTGCCCGCCCCTCATCCCTTTTCAGGGACCCATCTCATAAATCAATACTCTTGCAAGAAGTTCAGATTCTGCTTATGCTAGGGGCCACAGAAGAATTTCCCCTTCAACATCAGGGAAAGGGGTTTTGTACACAATTCGTTGTGATTTCCAAGTCCAAGAGGGTTTGAGAATCATTCTAGATCTTTGAAATGTCAGCAAGTATGTGAGATTTTGCAAGATCTCCCTAGCATCAGTTACTCCTTCCCTAGATTGCAATGACTGGTTTGCTTCCCTCAGTCTGCAGGGTGCTAACTTCCATGTGGTAATCTCACCAAATTACAGGAAGTTTCTAAGACTTGTGATAGTGGGACAGAATTATCAGTACACAGTACTTCCCTTCAGCCTATTATTAGCCCTGCCACTATTCCCAACTGCATGGCAGTTTTGACAGCTTGTTTGGAGGAGAGAAATTCATATTTTCCCTTATCTGGACAATTGGTTCATTCAGGGCAAATCTGAACATCAGGTTCTCTGCCACATCAGGTTTATCCTTTGAATTTTCAACTGTCTAGAAATCTACATTTTCCCTAACACACAATCAAGTTCTTTAGAAGTTCTATGATTTTGACTGCTTTTCTCCATCAGAAGAGATTTCAGACAATTCACTAGTTGTTCCTGCCTCTCAAGTCACACTTTACCACCACAGTCTGAGCCTGTCTGAGGTTACTAGGCCACATGGCCTCATATACTTATGTGACCCAACTTGTCAGTCTTGCATGTACATCTTCCATGGATGACTAAAGTCAGTCTATTGACCAAACAGACATCCCTTAGACAAGTTGGTCCATGTACCGCCTTCTATTCTAGTATCTTTAGAATGGTGGATGGGTCAAAAAAATGTATGTGGGGAGAGGTACTATTTTCTTATCCTCTTGCATCTAAGACTGTCATTATCAATGTGTCCAATAGGATGGGATGCTTACATAGGTTATGTAATAAACCAGAAATAAGTTTATTAACTACAAAAGTGAATTTTAAGTGAATATAAGAGATGACAGACTGGAACAAAGCCGATTACGGAGCAAATGAACCTAAGTACGCAGGCTAAGCTCAATATACTTAAGAAACAAGTTACAAAATGTAATTTCATACCCTAAATGTTATTTTAGGCAGGTTGCAGAGTTTCTGTGGTTCAGCGTTCCAGTTATATTTCTTTTCAGACTGGACCCCTGTCTCAGTCTGTACTTCCCCCGCCTTCCCTTGAGGTGGCTTTAGCAGTCTTTCTTCTTGGGCAGACAGGCCGTGGAGAGGAGGAGTCCCATTTGCCTTTCTCCTCACCTCAAATAGAATTTACATAAGGCAGGAATCCTTAGTTTCCCAAACTTGACCCCCCTTCCTTTACAGTGGAAAGTTACAAGAAGTCCTGGGTAATGTTTAGTATCAAGTGACAAGACCTACTAGTGTCACAGTTACATCCCCTGATGCCTCCCAGGAGGGGGAGAGATTAGTGTCTTCATGGTTTTGTTGTCCTTCCCTAATGGCTCATCAAATTTGATGGCCTGTCATCTGGTGAGTGTCTTCCCAATACACATCCAGTTGTAATGGTTACATAGTCCATATTCCTAACTTTAGATACAGAAGTGATGCATGCATACAAATTGGATACTGACACATTCAGTAAATTGTAACTTTTCCAGTGATATCCTACAAGACCCATTTTGCATAAAGTACATCTCAGTTATGTCATATTCGGGCTCCCTATGAGCAGTGCCCAGGCTCCCAGTGGGGAGCTGGTAGCTAGGTGGGCACAGTCCGGCTTGGAGGGGGAGCCCTGGGGGTAGCTGGGCTGTAGCTGGAGCCGCCCATCCTCCCCAGGATGACAGTTCGGCCTTTTTCTCAATATCCCGGCTCCATGCTGGAGCCATGAATTTGACAAGAATGACAGCCAACAATTGATATAAGTAATGCACGGACACTGCATTGCCCTAACTACACTGACATAAGCTCAACACCTCTCGTGGAGATGGAGTTACTATGTCAGTGGGAGCAAGGCTATAGTGTGCACACTGACATAATTAGGTCGACATACGCTGCTTTACATCAGCATAACTCTTTAGTGTAGACTATGCCTAAATAATACTTAACTAGTTCTATATTTTAGCCTCAGATTTTTGCCATTTACATTGATGTTCACTGCTAACCTCTTCTGATGAAACTGAAACAAAAAGGCATTTAACACTTTGGTCATTGCTGCATTTTCTATTAGTCTTTCCCTCTTTATTGAGCAATGGACCTACCGTGTCGTTGGTCTTGATCTTCTTGCTTCTGATGTATTTTAAAAATGTTTTCTTGTTACCCTCTATATTGCTAGCTAGTTTGATCTTTTTTTGTGCTTTGGCCTTTCTAATTTTGTCCCAGCAAGCTTGTCTTGTTTTTTATTTTCATTCTTCATAATTTGACCTAATTTCCACTTTTTGTATGACTCGTTTTTGAGTTTCAGGTTGTTGAAGATCTCCTGGGTAAGCCAGAGTGGTCTTTTACCATACTTCCTATCTTTCCTATATGCTGAGAGAGTTTGCTCTTGTGCCTTTAATCATGTCTCTTTAATAAAACTACCAATTTTCTTGAATACTTTTTTTTGCCTTAGACTTGCTTCCCACATCATCGTACCTACCAATTATCTGCGTTTGCTAAGGTCCGTTGTCTTTAAGATGCTGTTTTCCCTTCTGCCATTCCTTAGAATCATGAGCTCATCATTTCATGATAACTTATACCCAAGCTGCCTTCCGCCACCAAATTTTCAACTATTTCCTCCCTATTTGTCAGAATCAGTCTAGAACAGCCTCTCCCCCAGTTGCTTTGCAATCTTCTGAAATAAAATGTTGTTTCCAATGGATTCCAAGAACTTCTTCAGTTTGTCCTCCAGTTCAGGGAAGATCTGGGTTTGGGGGTTTGGGGTTTTTTTTTTTTAATCTGATGGTTTCTAGCCTTTTTTAAAAGGAATTGTTTAATTCTTTCCCTGAGTAAAGGATGCATTTGCCACCTTGGAATCTTAATATTGTATTGGCCACTTTAATGGGCCTTCCATTTGAACCTATAGGCCACCTGTTCTTTGTGTCGCCTGTGTCAGAAGACATCCTTTCTCATAGTCATTATGTTAGCCAGAAGAGTGGATCAGCTTCAGACTGTCATGGCAGGACTCCCATATATACTGTGTTTTCAAAGATAATGTAACTTTGTGGCCCCAGCCGAAGTTTCTGTCTGAAGTGGTATCTGCCTTTCATCTGAGCCAGACAATATACTTACTGGTTTTCTTCCTTCAAAACCACACTTACATAAAGATGATGAACGTATACGTGCTTTGTACGTAAGATGTGCATTAATCTTTTAACTGGACAGGATTAAATCTTTCAGGTTTGTCTCCTTGATTTGTGTATTTCTTATGCTGATAGAATGAAAGGTCACATCACACACAATTTCTAGATGGAATATTTCCTGTATTACTGTAGTTGATGGGGTAGCGAACATGCTGCCTCCACAGAGACTGCTCACTCAATGAGAACATAAGCTAATTCAGTGGCTTTTCTGAAGGACATATCCATGTTGGATGTTTGTAGAGCTGCCCCTTGGCCCTCAGAGAATACCTTCACTCATCATTACGCCATTGTGACTGCTTCGAGATCTGATGCAAATTTTGGGAAGGTTGTGTTGTAGTCACTATTAGGGCTCAGAGTGACTTTACCTCCTAACAGTACTGCTTTGTGAGTTACCGCTATGTAATACACATGTGCAACCACTTGAAGAAACAAAAACTATTACTTACCTGTATTGTAACTGTTTTTCAAGATGATGTTGCATGTGTGTAGTCCACTAAACCCCTCCTTCCCTGTGCATTGGAGTCCTGTTCCTTCATATTTCTGGCGTGAAGGAACTGAGCGGGATTGGGGCAGCACTGCCCTTTTAGAGGCTCAGGAGAGGCCATGGATATGTGCAGGGTGCATGCAACGCCCTGACAGGTACTTCTGCAAAAAAATCTTTGGCTCCAGCATGCTGGGTGTGCTGGGAGTAGAATACCTGTGTGCAAAAACATCTTGAAGAATAACAGTACAGGTAAGTAACCATTTTTGCCTAGCTCACTGAAGTTTTGAAGTTAAATTGTGAAATATGTTGAGACACTTGTATATATGGGTATGTGAGTGCAGTATGTTAAGACTTATTATTCATACACTTCATGTATGAACTAAGATCTATCTAACCCCTATCCCACAATACACAGTGGTAACATTTAAAAAGCGTCTTAAAATATTCTGTAATTTTGAGAGAGATTCTTTGTACTTGTAATAGAACATATCATTGGAACTGGCAATTCTCAGATTTTAAGTGCAATCACTGTACTTCTCTCATGCCAGACATTGTAAATATTACAGACATTTTAACTCTTTCCTAACAGTGGATGTGGACAAGATTGCAAACATCTTAAACCCAACAGTATGCTCTTGTGATTACACTACACATATGTTGTTGCATAAACTACAATGAATTTGGGTGTCTGTAGATGAAAGCAGAATGCCCAGGTATCCATGATTTAACATGTCTACCTTGCTTGGAGTATTCTTAAGGTGACAGAGACACAATAGCAGGTTACCGGTGTTTTAGAGCACCTTAACTAGTGCCTCACATACTCCGTGGCACAAGGGGACCAAGGTCTGTGGCAACACCTAATTTCCAATGGGATACTAAATTATTCTCTTACTGTGCAATCCTCTTATTCTCATCACCCTTTGCACGACATAAACAAGTACAATTATAGCTCTTAATTGAAAATACCCATTGATGCAAAATTCATACAGTTATTTTCATCAGAGGTTATATTTGAGTTTTGGCCTCTTGTTTTCTAGGCTAGCAGCACAGCAGAACCAATTCTTGACTCCATGAGAGGATACATCTTGCAGCATTCTCTAGTGAACAATTGAAAAAAAAGGTTCTTTCTATCTTTAGCCAGAGGGAAGGCTGCCATGGTGTTCAAGGGTTTTGAGTGGAGAGAGTAAAATGAGAAAAGAGGACATCTAGAAGCTAGAAAACTCCTATTCAAAAGCAGGAAACATTGAATTTGTGTATGGAAGAAGAGGTGCCCGGAAATAATAGCTGTAGGGGGAGAGAGACTGGAAGCAAGGACAGAAATAAGAAATTGGCAATGGTAGAAAATGCACAAAATCCAAAAGAGGCAGAGAACAAATTGAATAATTTGATTGGTATTTTTCTTTTGGCTAATTATCTTCAGCAGTTTGGTTTGGAAAGTAAACTTGTAAATATAATTCTGTCTCTTTCCTTACTGTGTTGCAATTCCCACTGTAATTGAAACGTCTCCTTAATTGAAGCAGTCTCCTGACAAGCAAAGAGATAAAACCCAGCTACACTGTCAGAATTCTTTTCTTTGACACACACTCTAAATTATGTGCAATTTAATAAGAAAACACCATATATAACCCATAGCTTCAAAGTTAATTTGGCAAAATCTATGTAGTTCTAAAGAGAAGAATCTTCAATATGACAATAGCCAAAAAAAAGTTTTGCAAACAAAGATCAGTACTGTTTGAAAAGCAGAGAAGTTTGACATTACATTTTAAACAGTAAATAGCAACTGACAAAATAGTAACACATACTTACACATGCATTGATTGCTACGTATGTCTGTCTTCTTGTGGCCACATTTCACTAAAAAACACACTTGTAAATGTCACAAACCAAGAAACTTAAATCCACTGTGGGTGAAATTAAATTTTGTGCATATCAATGTTATTGAAATTAGTAATATTGACTTTTGCTTAAGGTATTTCATCTTCTCTTTTAGTTGCTGCCAAACAAGGGGAATCAGACCCAGAAAGAAAAGAAACAAGGCAGAAAGTAGATGACGACAGAAAACATGAGATAGAAGCTGCTATAGTGCGGATAATGAAATCTAGAAAGAAGATGCAGCACAATGTGCTAGTAGCAGAGGTAACATCACATATAATATTGACGTGGTTAAGAGGTTAGGAAGAGGGCACATCTTAGATTTCTCTGTCAATTCTTACTCTTCTGTTAATGTAGCAAAGTTACAAGGCCTTATCAGCTGTCAGATTTTTAAACTGATTCTAGAGAGACTTTATATTTTTACCTCATACCTCTGGCAGCATAGATGCATTTAATTCCTTTAGTTCCTATTATGTCAACCAGATGTTTATAGTACAGTGGTTTATAACAAAAAAACAGTAGGTTGACTACAAAAGGTTGATATCCTGTATTGAACTTGTAAATTGCCAACCATGGGGTCTGATGAGTTTCAAAGAGTGAACCTTTTGTAGAGAGAGTCCTGACACTCAAAATTACTAAATTTGAAGGCTGCACAGACAGCAAATGTCTCCTGCCAGTTCTAACTGTCATGATGGGTGTAGGTTGAGAGACTTCATGATAAACACTCAATTGCACCAAGAAGTGAGAGAGCTGACAATGAAGAAACTTCAGCACAGAGTTCATGCCAACCATTCTTCTGGGTATAAATCGATTGGCTGCTGGTGTGAGGAAGGATGTTTTCTCCCATGTGGCTAACTACTTAATTGCCTGCCCTGGTGCATTATTAGGTTTTTCTCTTTCTCTGAAATATCAGCTATTAACAGTAATGGAGGTCAAATATTGGATGTGATGGACCAGTGGTACAGAAATAAAAAATAAATTTATTTTTTATATGGCTCAATCTAATTTCTATTACAAACTTAGTTTTTTTCACTTGGTTAGTACCTGAAGTGTGCAACTGGCCATGTAAACTTTAAACGTTACACCCAACCTGTTTTAACAAATGCTTTTTATGATTATTTTTAATGTGCATTTGTGTTGTGCAGCGTAACGCATTATCATCTGCAATATAGCATTAATTGTTCTCGTTTTTATGTCCTAGGTAACTCAGCAGCTGAAAGCTCGATTCTTACCAAGTCCAGTTGTTATTAAAAAACGTATTGAAGGACTTATTGAGAGAGAATATTTGGCACGAACACCTGAGGATCGCAAAGTATACACTTACGTAGCATAAAATGCGTTCAGCAAATTTGATTTATTCTTGGACTATACTCTCCGCATGAACTGGGAAGTTCTTTTAAATCATTAATATTAAAGACGACCATCTCTTCTATTAAATTACAATACATGTTCTAGACCATGCAGATCAAGCCTTTACTCCTTTTGAGAGTTTTCAACATCAATTGATTGAGCTTCAGGCTTTTCAACGTTATTCCTGTAGAGATCATTCTTATAATTCCTCGGGAAAATGTGAACGTGCTGCGTTTGTTTTCAAAACTGTATGAAAAGAGAAAAAATAAATTTAGAAAATACAGCTCATTAAAAATAAAATTGTTGGAATTTCATTTCCCCGAATCTTCAGTGTTGATGTAAATGTGTTTCTGTAGTGTTGCTTAGCACTTTGCGCATTGTGTAAGTTGGGTTCAAAAACAACACAACTGGTAAGACAGAATTCCCGGTTATATTGCTCTGCTTCAGACATTTATTTAACTAGCCATGTTTAATTTAAATATTTGGTAAATTTATAAAGACCCAAGAATACAATTTTAGCATGCTTCACTCTTCCAGCTGCACTCATTATTGTTCTGGCAATATGATCAGGAACCTTTTTGGGGCTCAGTAAAGACCGTAATAATTTTGGCTTTCCCTTCTGTAAATTGAGTTCTTCCAAATTAAGTTCTATATTGATTAGGTTTGTTCTGGTTTCTTTATAGGAAAAAGGAAAAGGTTTTAGTATGTATAAACTGTATAATAATTTTTGCTGTTGTACTCACTGCTGATAGTGGATTGTACAAGGCGATGTTTTTATTTCACTTAATGTAGACACAATAAATTTAAAATAAATGGATTTAGTGTACACAAACCACTAATTCAGTTGTTTTAGAGCACAGGGAGTACAATTTGTTGAACTAAGTACTGCCCCTTGAAGAAACGCACCAAGACTACACCTTGTTTATTAATGTCATGACCAACCAGAAGGTTTCCCCCCTTAAGTACGTATTTTAGAAGATTAAAGTGAAGCCATTGTGCACTATTCATTGTTTTAAAATGCAATCTGAAAATGCAATAAATATTCTTACTTTAATCTTAATGAAATCTTCAGTTCTTACAGCAAAACTTCTTTCACATATTGTCAATGTGGTTCAAACTGTGGATTTCAAAATTGTGATTCAAGGGCATCATTTTTCTTTGATAAGTCAGTTTCACTGCCTGCGGATGTGTATTGTACTAAAGATTCTTTTGATTAAGATATAGTTTTGACCTTACAAACAATGTACTCTATGCAGCTTCTCTGCTATAACTATGGTTTTCCCCATTTTTCATCAAACTACTGTACTTTTATTCTCAGTTTTCCTTAATTATGCTTTTTCACAAGAGATTTAAAATGTAATTGGGAAAGACTGCTTATAATATAGACACCAATTTGGAGTCAAAAAACCTGGTGATGGTCATGAAGCATTACATGAAGCATTTGTTAACTGTATCTGACAAAGGTGTCTGTTCAAATATATGGTAAAGTATATCAGCATAATTTCAGTATGGATAAAGATGCCACATAGCGGTTTCCATGGCATTTGGGGCAGTGTTTTTGCTCTGGTCTGCATATGTGTGCAGATTGATTTTACTTTTGTTTCACTGTCAGCATTTGGCAGCTAAGAAAATATATTTCTATCTCAAACATTTTATCTTGAATATTTTGTAATTTATGCCACATGCTTCAAAATCCAATAAAAGAGTGTCTTTCATTTTATCCCCAAAAGTTCCAAAAATTTTGACTAATGAAAGAAAACTCCCAAGCTTTGACATTCTCTCTCTGTTTCGCTAACTTCTGTTTCAACACTGATACTTGGAAAGCAGTCAGGCTGGAAGGCCTCTGTGGTGTCAGTTATTAAATATTTATATGTATATGAATAATATACTTTATATGACAAAAGTATTTATTTTCAATAATGTTATGGATAAGTAGTAACCTGTGTTTTCTAAATACAGTATACAGACTAAATGAGGTAATAGAATTATTTTAGAGTGCCTCTATAGAATGTTGTGTCCTAAGATGTTTAAAACTTTCCCAATATATGTGCTTTGTCCCATGTTTTCTGATGCTTACCTTTGACAAATTTCCATAAAGGGGTTTCTTTTCAAATACTAGAAAAACTTGTTTATTTTGTTAAAAGGCGCTGATGTTGTGGTAAAGTATCAAAAACCTAGACATTCAAATTCAGCACTATATATTCTGTGTTTTTGAAAAGAAGGGGGGGTGGAAAAGTGAAATTCTGATCCCACTGAAGTCAATCAGAGTTTTAGCATTTATTTCAATGGGGACAGAAGTCTATGTTGCATGTGTTCTAGCTCTTGGCTGTCAGACATTTAATGTTACGTGTAAATAATTGTGGTGTAGCTGGTGTTCTTTAACCTATATAAGCATAATATATGAAAGGATAGCAGGTAATTTAAACCTCCTTACGTAACAAGGAGTGGAATTTATTTTGCAGTTTAAAATGACTAGAATTTTAAAGAGACAGGATAGGTGAGATGATACTTTTTATTGGACCAACCTGTGTTGGTGACAGAGAGAAGCTTTTGAGCTACACGGAACTAGTCAGCAAGACAAGTTGGTTCAATAAAAGACCTCACCCATTTTGTGTCTCTAGTATCCTGGGACCAACATGGCTACAACAACACTGCAAACAATAGAATTTTAATGGCATTAATGATTTTGAAATTTACTTGTGTAATGCTTTGAAAAATCTTACCCATAAACATTAAATGTGAGATATTGAAGCAGAGAATATCTTAATGTATCAAGATGAGGATATTCAAACTGAAGTCAGTCTTAAAGAACAGCAGAAAATTGCTACAGCTCCTTTTAAGGTGAGTTTAGTACTATGTTTTTAGAATGTATAATGTGAATTTGAAATGTCTTGTGCAAACTGGAAATGTCCTGCTGTTCCTTATCTGATTTCACTTCTGATGTTCCTTTCTTAATGAGTTATCAGGCTCTTCCTGTTGAAATTTCATAAAATGGCATATATAGGGTTTACACAGCTGCCTGTATTGATGGAGATTATGAACATTATCGAGCATTTTTAAATACTATGTGTAATTCCTTTATTAATCTTACGTTTCGATATTTAAGATAGTTACATGAAAAATTAAAAAAAAAAAAACCTGCAGTTTTTCTTGTAAGATCTCAGGGCAGAATTTCAAACCAATGGTGCCTGAAATTAGACTCCTAAATCCATATTTGCCGATGGTGTCTAAAATTAGACTTCTAAATCCATTTTTACATCTCTAAACAGACATGGCCAGACTTTTAAGATGTGCCGAGCAGCTTTCATTCCCCTTCCCACGCAAATTGTTAAGTTATAGTTAAGGCTGCATGACTGCAACTTCAACAACACATGATAAAAAGTCATTTCATCAATAACCTCTCCATCGACACTTTACTTACCGCTTCCCCTTCTCAATCTCAACTACCTCCCTTCCGCATCCACATCTCCACTCTGAGTTGTTTTCTTTTATGAGCTTCCTTGTCAATTCAAAATTTATACCATAGTGTTAGCAGCAGCATGGTTTAGTGCAGTGGTCCCCAAACTTTATCGCACTCATCCATTTACTTGTTTGTCCTCACTCCCACCCCTTGGGCTGGGAGTGGGGCTGCGCCTCTGGGGAGGGGCACAGAGGTAAGGGGGCCACAGCTGGGTCCAGGAGCAGAGCCACGGCCAGGAGCGGAGCTGGGTGGCGCTCCCTCCCCATCCAGTGTGGACTGGGCCAGGCCCCAGCCAGATGGCCCTCAATGTTCCTTTGCGCCCCTTAGGGGAGGCATGCCCTATACTTCGTAGACCTCTGGCTCAGTGCTTACAGTACAGGATTGGGCATTAGGAGGCTTTGGTTTATGACCAGCTGTGATTCCCATTTGCTGTGTGCCTCAGATAATTGAATCTATAAAATTCCCCCATGCCTGCAAAACTCTGGTGAGGAGGTTAAGCTTATATTTATGAAGCAGATTCAGAGTCTTGGATGGGTAAGTGCATAAGTTAATTGGTAATACTTATTTTTTTTCCTAGACTTTTTGCAGTCCCATGGGTCATTACAGGAATCTTTAACTTTCCTTTTCCTTTGTAAAAGTTAATTGAGTGCTGCTGAAACCTGTTCAGACAGCCCCGAAGCCTTTCACATAAATCCATCTCCCGCTCAGTTCTAGTGTATGCTGGGATATTTTGATATGATCAGGAAATCAGCAACTGCGAGATACCAGTGTTGTGGACCTGCAGAACAAAAGGCATAAGCTAAGTGCACCCATTGACCGAAATGCCTTTCATCTATGAATTGAATCAGCTATTACTATAGTTTTCTGGATACCCTATATAAAATATTTTTTACCATTGCATTGTTCATGTTGTCTCCTTAAGCGGAGTGTTTCTTGATTGTTCAGGAGAAACTTGAGTCATTCTGCAGCCATTATGAGGAAGGCTTGCATAAAGAGGAGTCCTTTCTTGTGGTCCAAAGTAGCCACAACTTGGACTTATTTGATCTCTAGTTGTAGTGCGTGGCACACATGAGGACCTGCCACTGTAAGTGACTGGTTCCTGGTAATATCACCCTGTGCTTCAGAAACTATAATGTTCCTGATAAATCAGGTTACAGGAGAGGTTGCCTCTGTCTGCTAGGCTCCAGTTCATTGCCTGTTTTAAAAATTAGCATCAGGACCTCAACATAGATCTGGAAGTAGTGGGCATGCTGGCATGATGTGCTCTTTGTCACACTGCTATAACGATGTGTAATTGCCTATAGTAAGCTTGAGCTCTTAATTTCAGTTAATAGCTTTTACATTGATCCTGGACAGACAATTTATCAGAATAATCAACATGCTCAGTGTAAAGCATGCTAAAGAGCTCCTACTATATTCTCCATTAATACATCATAAGGCAAAAAGATTTGGTGAGACAAAGCACACCGCATATAGGTAAAGTAATTATCGGTGAATGCCAGAGTATGGATTTATAGCATAACTGTTACAACTAGAACGGAGTGTCTTATGAAGCATTTCTAATGTCGATG
This sequence comes from Chelonoidis abingdonii, assembly GCF_003597395.2. NCBI lineage: Eukaryota > Metazoa > Chordata > Testudines > Testudinidae > Chelonoidis > Chelonoidis abingdonii. The sequence goes on from NC_133776.1 coordinate 37,695,858, forward strand.
TATATCCACCGGGTTGGCTTGTCGTACAGCAGTAATATGTTCAAAATGTTTAACTAGTTTGGAAAATGGTACCAGGACTGATATATTGTGTGTTTAAATACTTTATTTGTCGCACTGTAATTTTTAGGTGTATGGTGTGTTGTATTTTTTCAGATGAAGAAAAGTTTGTTTTGGATACATATAATGCTATATATAAGGAACTAAGATTGAAAGAGTGAGCATCTAAGGACTCTTTGTGCTTTCTCTTTTTCAGTGTTGATATTTACTACTGTGGTATTTATTTTCCCCAGAGAGAAACATCAGGAGTTATTGTGAAAATAAGTGACAAATTGCTTTACATTTGTGGGAATGCTACATGCTACTCTGTGATCAGTGCTTGATGACTTGCCCCTCCATCTAAAGAAGAGCAGAGCGAGGTAACTAGCAAGCACCATGATATTAGCATGGCACAAATAGTAGGTTTCAGTTTCCGCTGTGGCAGTGTTCTTCATAATTTTTCAGGTGCTTGACAGCTGGGATGTAGCGGTAACGCCCTTCCACATCCTGCAAGTTGTCCAACACAAATTGGAGGTAGGGCAAGTAAGGATCCTATTATTAGGCACAGCCCAGTGAGAGCTAAGGGAGTGAGCTTGTGGCTGGCTACTTGGAGAAGGGAGTGAGGCAGCTGAGATTTTTTTTTTTCTTCAGGGGGTACAGAAAACTATGGAGAAGCCAAACTTGGAGAAGATTGGCAGGAATGAGTGGCTGG
>NC_133776.1:37698789-37728988 GCF_003597395.2 Chelonoidis abingdonii
GGGTATTCACCCACGAAAGCTCATGCTCCAAAACGTCTGTTAGTCTATAAGGTGCCACAGGATTCTTTGCTGCTTTTACAGATCCAGACTAACACGGCTACCCCTCTGATACCGTATACCTGAACTTGCTGCAGTGGTATTTTGATTGTTGATGCTTTATTACATATTGGATAACTTAAGTTCATCACAACTATCCACCATGCAAAAAACTCTTTTCATTCCAAGCACAGCAAATGTTGAGACAATCCCAATCACATTACTCTTCCCATTCAAAGCATACCCCCAAACAATTAATTACCTGATTTAATTCACCTCCATGTTAATTTACACTCTAGTTTGAAGAGTCCTTAAAAGACGGTGGCAAAAGGCACTTCCAAAGCTTCTGAAAAAGTGAAATTAAAACAGCTAATAAACTGTGGTCCAGCTAGCTGTCTTGCAGCAAGTTGTCACACTCATATTACATTGTAGGTGTGTGGCATTTAAGTCGTATTTACAAGTGACACCATATTTGCAATGGAGTAACAGAATACTCATTTGAATCCACTGCTCATGGAGAATCCTACAGCAGGGTCAGTAGAAAAGTGCATTTTGGGATACCAAGTAAAACAACCACCAGTACGAAACTCTGTGGCTTAACACAGCATTGGTTATCCTCTGTGCTTGGTGTTGCTGTACCATCGTGCGAACGGTTTAATTTAGGGCTCTCTTCCCTTGACAAGTTGATTTACCACTTAGGCATCTCCAAATTTTCTGCCAGTGTTAGCATCAAGAGGTTTTGGCTCTGCTCTAGAACCAGGCAGTCCTGAATTACCCAGAAGTTCATATCCAGTAATCCTTAGTCAGATGGTCTCATTATTTACCCTGCTCTCTGCTTTTTTCCTGCTGCTCCCTATCCCCTTCCTCTTTTGTTGCTTCTGAACTTCACACTTTTCTAAGGGCTACTACAATAAAGCTCATTAAGGACTATCCATTTCTCAACCCCAGTTCACCACTTGCCACATTTGTCACTTTCCTCCTTCTTTCACCTGTTCCCCGCTTCTTTTGACTGTTGTCTCCTGAGCTACATGCACAGAAGGGGAATGTAGTAGTAGAAGGGACACAGCTTTGTACTCTCCCAGTCTAATACAGATACAGTATCTGGAGTGATGTAGATTAGACACAGACTTCCTGTCATTGTATTTTTGAAATGCAGAGATATACTTAATCCAGTGGCGTAGCATGAGTCCTGAATTCTTGTCCTTACAGCTTCTACTCTTGTCTAATTGACTCTGCTGACTTTCATTTTGTTTCATCAATATTTGGGGTACCACCCTTGCTGCATTCCTTCTTTGTGTCACAATGTGGATTAGTTCGTAGTCAATAGCTCCTCCCTTTCCCCTGTCTTTTATTTTTATTACTGGTTCATCTTGCTTTTAAGATAAGGTACATGTGATTGTATCAAACCTTTTTCTTAGTTTCTTGCTCTGATCCAGACCCTTATTCGGACCTCATTTTCTAGGTGCCCAACTTATCTCACCAATTAAAGGTCCCTGACTTTCAGAAAGTGCTGAAGATCATGCTCTTCTAAGATGTCTCAAATTGTGCACTCAAAATCGCTAGTCACTTGAAAACCTTGGTAAATTGTATATATTTCTTGTGTATATTTCTCTTGGTAAATTGATTCTTTTCATGATTGCTTTTAATGAAATGGATTTGACATCTGCTTCACAAGTACAAATAATTGCTCAAAAAACAGCTTTTGTTTTGAAGCCTCAATGATGACCATTAAGACATCTTCTAATCAACTAGGGTAAGCAGTAAGTATAAATATGGAATAACCTTTGGCCTAATTTTTATTCCTTTTTTTTTAGGAAAGATACTATTTCTAAACACCAGGCACAATTTTTGATGACAGGTTCTTAAAAGGCATGGTTCTTTGTTACTTAACCTCATATATACTAATCCCATTGATGACAGGACTGATCCTTTAAGGAAATGGTCACTATCAGCGCCTCCTGTCTATTCTGTTTAATTCCCAGCGTTTGGTTTGTTATATCTAGAAACTCTTTATGCTTGAGAGGAGGCAATATGGGTATGAAAACATGTAATCCCTCCAGAGAAAGTCAGACTGTTGATATTTTAAAACACCTCTCCATTTTCAAAGCCTTCAATGGGCTTTCAGGCCTCTCTCCTGCTCCAAGTCAAAGTGAGCAATGGAGCTAGAGTCCAGATAACTGATGTTTACTCTGGCCGAAGGGAATTCAGTTAGAAGCTCTTCGCAGTGCCATCTCCTGAATTTTTAAAATTTTGCCCATTCTGCTTGTGAGCTCAGTGTAGAAGCCATACATAACAGTGCCACCAAGCAGCGTTGCCAAGGTCAATAGTTCAAGCTGTAAGAAATTCTCAGTAGAGTCAAGGGATTAATTTAAATGCCAGGAGGGTTTTTTTAAGAAAATAGTGCAGAGCAACCCTCACCCAATTTTTAAAAATATTTAGGAGGAATCCCTTTAACTTTCCTATCCCACCTCAACTCCACAGCGCTTGTGTGATCACTGCAAGATTGGCAGTAAGCTGCTGGTGTTCTTTACTGCTTTATAGTACCCCTTCCTCCTTCCAGTCTTGCATTTACCAGCCTCTTGTTTCACTCTTCTGTCCCCTAGCCTCATGTTGTCTTTCCCCTCTCCCAGTATCTGCCTCACAACTGCCTCTTCATTACAGCTAGCCAGGAATTTTCCCATGAAACATTTTTCATCAGAAAATGCCAGTTTGTTGAAATGGAAAGTATTGATGGGAAAGGGTCAATCTGAATTAATCTCCCAATTTTGGGGGGGGCAGGGGGGGACTGAAGAAAAATTTCAAAATTGTCAATGTCCTGTTGACGCTTTCCAAATGATACATTTTGTTTTTCCATTCAAAACAAGCTCTTAGTATAACTAAAATTTCAAAACAAAAACAAAGGCAAAAGCTTGAAATTCAAATGAAACATATTTTCCAGACTCTGTGAACACTTTTGAGATTGCAACTTCACCATGATTCAAGACACACATTTTTTGTGTGATGGGAAAACCATTTCCTGTCCAGCTGCAATCTCAGCTCTTCTGCTTCCTCCCTAGCTATTGACCTACCTTTCCCCATTTCTCCCTCATCCTTGCCTACATGCTCTCTTGCCTGGTTGGCAAGGTATCAAAGAGCAAGCGGCATGGGAAAGAATCAGTCACTTTCTAGCACTGAACAAAGTACTTTGAATGAGAGAAAATGGTGTTAGCCCAACATCTACCCTCTCTTGCTTCACTGAAGAGCTTCTCCCTACAAGGCTGTCACAAGTCATGCATCTCATGCAACATTGAGCATTTGACCACCCTACCACACGCTCTTGCATCTCAGTGGAGATGTGCATGTGGCTGCAGACATTTGCCTGCAGTCCAGCCTTTGCATTGCTAGAAGCTGTTGTGGTACCTGGTGAGTAGCCAGCCTGGCGTATTCACTATTCTCCCAGCTGGATCAGGGCAGAGAACAACCAGCCGGGAGGCGGTGGCAGCGGGTGGAAGTGGGGCTGGTTCTAGGGCACCCATATGACTGTACCACTTGGCTTTTTTTGTTCTGTTGATTGGTCAACCTTTCCCAGCCCCCTGCTGCCTCGGAGCAGTGCTGAAAACGTTTTGCACTCTAGCTGCCACAATGGATAGTGTCGCTTCGGGCTGGAGGAAAGAACGTGGAAACAGAAACAGCACAAGGTGAGGGATGTGATACCTGCACCGTGCTCCTTCAGGAGTACTAGTACTCCTACATGCCCCCGGGGGGTCCCTTGCACTCACTAGCCACCCTCCTTTCCCTTTCCTGCCCCAATACCATCAAGCACCTGTCCTAGCTAGAGCTGCCAAGTCTTGTGCAGTTCTGTGCCTATCCCTTGCCATTGCTTGGGGCAGGATGTGTTACATATAGATGCATATATGTAAATATCTGTAGCCCCTCCCCAGAGACGAGGCTCAAGCCTCCGTCCTGGTGCTTGCTAATCTGAGGGGCTTCTCCCCACTCCTCCTTGCTTGGGTTGGCTCCTGGTTCTCTGTTGCAACATCTGGCGCCTCCAGTCAAGGCAACGCCTCTCTGTGCCTGGGACACTGGGGTGCTGTCCTTTGTAAGAATGACTGGTACTGCTACTCTTAATGACCCAGTACAGCAGAAACAAAATACACACCCCACCAACTGAAGTGCCACGCTCAAAAACAACAGTGTAACAAAGGGACACTTTACTGGAGACAGGAAACAGAGGCTCTAGGGAAGGAAAAAGTTATGGTTAGCTAATAAATGATAAAACATTAATAAAACATGTTCCCCACCTCCTAACACTTCACAACTGTACCACCGGCCCCAGGACCCTCCCTGGCTCTTTCCCAGGCAGGCTGTCCCTCCCCAGACTCTTTGCAGGCTGTGAAATGGTGCCAGGAGGCCCTGGAGCCATTGTTTGTTGTAGTCCATAGGTTAAGTCCCTATGAGTCCATCTACACAGCAGTTAAACACCTGCAGCTGGCCTGGATCAACTAACTCGGGCTCACTGGGCTTAGGCTGCAGGGCTGTAAAATTGCTATGTAGACATTCAGGCTCAGGTTGGAGCTGAGGCCCTGGGATCCTGTGAAGTGGGAGAGTCCCAGCGACAGGGCTCCAGCCTGAGCCTGAACTTTTACACAGAAATTTTTAGACCAGTTCAAACTGTAGTCACTGACCCAGGCCAGCCATGGCTGTGCTGTGGGTCTTTTGTTCCAGTGCCCTTAGAGACTCAGTCCAGCATTGCAGGAGGTCACAAACTCCAAAGGGGGTTACATTTGCAGATTAATACATTAAATAATTGTCATAAAATGTCACACAAGTAGCAGAACAAAATTTGGCAGCTGGGCTACAAACTTCCTTACCACTCTCCTTCCTGGCTTCAGGTTACAACATTAAAGACACAGTACACACCATCTTGGGATGTAGCCATTTTCGCTGAGGGCAACCTGCCTTCATACCCTTAGGAAACAATAACCACTTTTAGAGAGAACAAGATGTCACATGATGCGTGAAACTGTTCCTGTGATCCTGTCCAGCTTAAATAACCCAGACACACACACACTGCAGGGGTTGTGATAGAATAGTGAGGGTCAAACAGGAGCACCAACAGATCAGGGCTTGGTGGGAGTCATAGCATGAGAGATTTACAAAATAAGGTCCAGATCTTCAATGGGATTAGAGGCCTACTTCACATTGATTTCAATGGGAGGCAGACGTCTAAATAGCTTTGAGGATCTCATCCTTAGTGACTCATTTCAGATGCCCAGCACCCCTACAGCTCCAGGTGAAGTGAATAGGAGCCGTGGGGGCTGAGCAACTCTGAAAATCAGGTCCTACGTATGCATTGTTTAGGAGAGGTAAATTCCAGTCGAGATCCCTGCCTGGGGACTGCTCAACTGAGGTGCTGAATCAACACGTGGGCTGGTCCTGCTATTTCTGTGGCTGTGCCAGCTCTGACCCTTGACAAAGAGGAGGCTACAGACAAACTTAGGACAGTGGGGGCCACAACCTGGATTGTTAATCAGTTGAATATGTTAACTCTCCCCCTGTACTAGCGTGGTGAGCAGTGAAGACGTGGAAGGATCAGAGAATGCCCTGTATCTCAGCATATCCAAGGTGTGTAGATATTGCCTGATGAGTGCACAACCTACTGTCTTGCTTGAGCTGTGCTAAGTGTATGGCTGTTCTCATACCACCTGTGCTTTTTACAAAAATGCAGTCTGATTCATACAGATCTTTCTCATAAGTGTCATAGTTGGGCACAACTTTTTTGCAGCGACATCTGCAAAAACTCCCTTTTTATTTTTGTAGTGCATTTCTGGAACTTCCAGAGCACAACAGTCTGCAAATTTTGTCATCTCAAGTGTAATTATAAAATTATTCACTGCTAATACTGTGCAATGCCAGTTATGAATTATATTCCTTTGTGCTTTTGTATCATTCCCTCATTTCACTTCCATTTTTATGTACCTGAATGTACTGCTTTCAGTTTTCTATCAAAATCTCAGTGGAGTTCCTTGATGATACTAATGTAGAGCAGCTATTTGTTGTTAGTGATTGATGTGTTCTGTATTGAGAAGAGCTGTTTTTATGGCAACAGGATGCAGTTTTTCTATAATGCTATTTGTGCCATTAGAGACATTGTAAATGACTACAACACACATCTATCTCATCACAGTGTAATGATCACGTTGACTGATGATGGATGTTGATTTCCACGTGACTCATTCAGAGATGAATCTATTGAGATACCTAAGAGCACTCTGAAAAGGAGCAAGTATATATAATAATCAGTAAGGAAATATTAAAACTCTGCACTAAGTTTGGGGAACAGAAATTTGTTGTTTGAATTATTCAGAGGATATTTTTAATTCATAGATAGATATGATCAGCCTTTTGTTTCCCTCTAAAGCATAACTTTTGTTTGGTTAATGCATATGTTCAAATCAAGATTCGACGCCTTTCTGGATGACCTTGAGAGATGGAGAATCCTCCACTTGCCTTAATAGTTTGCTCCAGTGTATAATCACCTTTCCTGTTAAAAATGTGTGCCTTGTTTCTAATTTCAGTTCGTCTGGTTTTAGCTTCCAGCCATTGGGTCTTGATATGCCTTTCATTGGTGGTTCTTAATTCCTTTTAAAAACACCCACCACAACTGATCAATTTCTGTATTTCCACAGAGTTCACAGGTAGCAATTCATGCAAACTCGGGTAAAATTTTCAGAAACTGAAACTTTCAATGGATCTTTGGCTACTAAGTGTCTTAGTCACTTTTGAAAATGGGCCTTAGGTGCTCTTTTAAACTGCTACTCTTTGATATTTTTTTTTTCAAGAAGCAGACAGTTAGGGACATTTTAATTATAAATGCAGCTAATAAAGTACTTAAATGCCAGTGCACAGCTTGTCTAACTAATTTTAATGTCTATTACTTGAATAAATCTTGTTCCTGGAGTGTAGTATTCCAGCACCTGTTTGCTAGAACATGCAGAGATAATGTGTGTCATGGAGTGTGGGGGAGTCAGGGCCCTACACCCCTGGTATCGCGCGATTCACCTTGACTCTCAGCCAGCCAGTAAAGCAGAAGGTTTATTGGGAATGACAGGAACACAGTCCAAGACAGGCCTTGCAGGTACAGACAACAGGACCTCCCCTCCCCCAGATAGGTCCATCTGGGGAGCCAGGGAGGCCAGAGCCGCATTGGGAGACCACAACCCCCTTCTGCCAACAAAAATTACTATATGATCATGGTGGGGGTGGAAACCGGACTTTGGCTTCAGCCCGAGGCCCAACCCGCAGTTTGAAAACCACAGTAGAGCATTGAACAAGACTGAGCTAAACCTGATGCCCCCCCTAGCCAGTGCTCCCATCTTCCATTGTCTCAGGGAAAGAGAGTTAACAGCTTTGGCACCTGTCTCTAGTATTCCCCTTCCTTGCTGCACAACTCCCATTGCTTCTCATCACAAGGGCTCAATGAGAAGGTGAGAAAATCCCTGCTGGCACCCCATGCCAGAGAACAGAAAGAAAGATGATGGGAAATCTAAACCAGGATATAGATTAGAGAGGGAATGTGCAAACGGAAGGAAGACTAAAGACTAGGGAGATGTAGAAAGTTACATACCATTCTAGAATTGTTACACAGACAGATGCTGAAATCCCAGCTTTGCTTTGGTCACTACCATCAAGATTTCTGAGCTTCCCTTTCCTCTGACACTACTTGTCAAGGGCATTCTGAAACTTCTAGTGCTGTCTCTCTCTTTTTTCTTTTATCCAGATCATTAGCATTTTGGCTCAGGCCCATCTGTACAGTAAGCCAACTCTGACCTGGAGTTTCTGCCTGTATAGCCTGCCTTCTGCTTCCTGAGACACAATACACAGAGTGAACACACAGCTACGATCGAAAGTATGGCTTTATTATACACTCATGGAGGTGAGGAGAAGAGAACTCCTGTGGTCAGAGAACTGCAACATGGCAGCAGGATTCTAGAGAAAAGGATGAGTTGTGTAATCAATCCTTGAAGTAGGAATTAAAAGATGGAGAGTTAATTTTAATGCTGAGAAACTTGAGAGAGTAAGCACAGGGATTTCAAGCAATGGAATAATGTGACTACAAACAAAGTGGCTATGCCAGCACTAAAACTTTTTTAGATGGTCTCCCTGGATTTCTTCCATAGTTTAGCGCTATTTTGCATTCATCCTTCTGTATCATTTCCCCATTGAACATTCATTTTTCTTAAAGCTTGCTCTTTGAAGCTCTGCACAATAAATGAATACTCAGCTGTGCTGTTTGATACATAAGTGATTCTTGCTTCACTTGCTGTGAGTTTCAACTCATTTTCACCTCTCAATATAATTTGAAACAGGTGTTTGTTTCAGTGACCACCGTATTGTTGAACAGGGTTCCCCAACCTGGCCAATACTGAGGTAAATGGAATGTACTGTATGAGTGGGAAAGAGCACTTAGAAGAGCAAAAATGCTTAGCACATAGAATGATCAGACATGACTTACCTTGTGCAGTAATAAAACTGAATTTGCTCCTTCTGCTATCTTTGCTGAATTACTTCACACTTCATATGTTTTACATCTTCCAAGCACTGTACTAATGCTCATTTTCTCAACTCCCTTGTGTGGTGGGTAGGCAATATGTGGTGTGTTACAAACTGTGTTGAAATCACAAGCACTCACTTTAAGTTGTAAGGGGTTAATCTCGCCTGCAAGTTGGACCAGGGGCTCTGTAAGGAAGCTTGTGGGCTGGGTCTTCATCAGTCAGTCTGCAAGAGCCAGTCTGGAGCAAAGTGGGTAGAATTGTGCTTCTCAGGTGTATGTGTGTGTGTGTGTTTGGGGGGCGGGGATCACTCAGTGATTTGAGCATTGGCCTGCTAAACCCAGGATTGTGAATTCTATTCTTGAGGGGGCCATTTAGGGATCTGGGTCAGAAATCTGTCTGGGGACTGGTCCTGCTTTGAGCAGGGGGTTGGACTAGATGACCTCCTGAGGTCCCTTCCAACCTTGATATTCTATGATTTCTGGGTTCTAAGGAATAAAGTTGTAGTGTGCTGCAACCTTTCAGAAAGAGGATACATGTTTTTTTTTTTTCCTAACTTTCCATGTATGCCATGAATAGAACACGTACATGGCATTACCTTTCATTTTTCAAATGAAAAAACAGAGGCAGATCTTAAGCCCCCTCCCCAACACAACACAATAAGCTAGTGACAGAGGCAAAATTAGAATTAATCAGTCCATAGCTGCTGGTCCTGTGTTCAGTCCAGATGGCCACATTTGTTTCCTTATCAGTGAAGTGCCTACTTTGGATAATCCAGAATTGATTAAAGGAGAATCCTTGGATCAAGGCCTTGTGCTCGGAGGGGATCTAAATGTAGTAGTGAGTGGAGAGAAAGCAGCAGGTGCAAATGCCTGTTACTTCTAGGTCACTGTCTGCTGAGCTGGGCTCCAGTGCCTTGGCTGGATAGAGAACAAGGACTAAAGTGAAAGGAATACAACTGTCCCCCAAGGGAAGTGTTGGGAGGCAGAGTCTGCAGGAGGGACAAGCCTGGCTGGGCGGAAATGTTTTGTATGTTCTGGAGATGTGGGTTAAGTTCAAAAGTGATGGGTTCTCTTTTAGCCTTAATCCTCCCTACATCGGTGTGAATTTCTAAAGATCAGACATGTCTCTTGGGCAGTGATCATGGGCAAGTTGTTAGCTGAGTGCAAGTGGCATTCAGTGCTGTGCATAACAGCACAGGACCAGATTCCGATCTGCTGTAAATCCAGAATAAAGGCATCAGCTTTACTGAAGTTACCCCAGTGTAACTCTGCTCCGAATCTGGCACTTCAGTCGTGGCCAAGAAGAATTTACAGCAGAAGTCAGGTATCAATTTTGCTGGCCTTGCATGGTACTTTGACTAGGATTTTTACTTTGGAGCAGGGGGTCTGAAACATTTTCATAGTGTGGGCCACCTTTTATGGTAGTATAACCTAGTGAATAGGGCTCTGATCTGGGGCTCAGGAGATGTGGGTCCAATTTCTGGTTCAGCCACTGGCCTGCTAGGTGATCTTGGGCGAATGATTACATTGCTGTGCCTCAGTTTTCCCATCAATTGAAAAGGGGATAATGATATTGACCTTGGAAAAGGACTTTGAGATCGAAAGATAAAAAGTGCTAAATTAGCAGTAGGTATTTATTTATTTATTATTTATTAATTGAGTGTCCCATAAACCAACTTCCCGTATCCAAAAGTATGAGAAAACAGCCCTGTAGCAACCACAGCAATTACATTAGTATTACAGCTGATCAAAAACCCAAAAGTTTTCCCATGAGAAATTACAGCTGAAAAATCTATACGTTTGAAATTTTTCAGTTGCAGAATTTGGGTTTCCTGTGAGAAGCTTTGAACGGATTTGAAACTATCAGTTGTTTAATTTGGCTTAAAATGTCATTTTGTTTGGTTCTTCAGTTAATTTCCCCCCTCCCCCAGATTTTTGTTTTAAACCAACATTTTGACTTACTGGTAAAAGTTTCTTTCTTTTTTTTTTTTTTTTTTAAACTAAAACATGCAAACAACGTGACATTTTAAGTGTAAAAGAAATAACATTTTGGTTTGGAAATTTTCTGTGAGAGAACCAACTTTTTTGTCTGAATTGATACTGTCCAGGAGAACACTTTGGTTTCCATACAATTGTTTATTGCAGTGGGAAAACTTTTCATATGAAATACTAGAGAGACCAGCTGGGTAAGGTAATGTGTTCTATATTGGACAACTTCTATTGGTGAGAGAGACAACTGTCAAGCTTACACAGAGACCTAAAGAAGAGCTGTGCGTGAATTGAAAGTTGGTCTCTTTCACCAACAGAAGTTGGTCCAATAAAAGATATTACCCCACCTACCTTGTCTCTCTAATAGCCTGGGACCGACACGGCTACAGTTACACTGTGTCCAGATGAAGAATGTCGACCAGATTTATTGAATGTTAGGAAAGATTAAATGTGTGGGTAGTTGTCTTTAATACAGTGTGATAGCTGGAAAGGAAGAGAAGCTAGCACCACTCGGCCAGGCAGCTCTGCAGGTGGTCTGCGGCTCACTGGTTTTCCATATACCACAGTTAGTGAGTCTCTGATTTGGAGCCAGAGACAAGACAGTTTAAGGGGAGAGTGCTGGCTTGGAGGATTTAGCTGGCTGGATATCTTCCTCCCACTTCTTTCCCCCCAATCTCCCCTTCCTATGGGTTATAAACTGACTATAAAATGTCCTTGAGTTGGTTGCAATGTTTTATTTCTTAAGTAGCTCCCTTGCCTCTTCCCCATGGGTAAGTCACACACACACCCTCCCACCTTTCCTGTTCTCTCCCTGCAGGTATCTGCAACTGCTTCCCAGACTAGGATTTATACTCCTCTGGGATGACCTCTGGACCAAACTTCTAGCTAGCAGCTGCTAGCTAGGGCAGGGGAGGAGCGAGTTGAGTGGAAAGGAGGGAGGCGTGTGGTGCAGCAGGCTGGAGTGTGGCAAGTCTGGGCCGGGGTGGCGAGGGTCTTGCTGGCTCACAGCACTGCACTGAGAGCTGCTCTCTAGAAGTCATACTGCTGTGAAAGAACATCCTCCTGCTGCAGCATGAATGCCTGGATTCAGGGGAGGATACTGCAGGGTAGGTGGGGGCTGCTGCTCTTGTGTCTGGGGAAGCTGTGAGGTGTAAACTGGTTACTAATTGGTTTGTTGTTTGGTATCTAGGTGGCAGAGCTCAGACAGTCCTTTCTCTCTGACACTCACTCCTGCTGCTGGCGCAGCTTTACATAGCTTAAGAATGGCCACGCTGGGTCAGAACAATGGTCCATCTAGCCCAGTATCCTGCCTTCTGACAGTGGCTGGTGCTAAGTGCTTCAAAGGGACTGTACAGAACAGGGCAATTATCTAGTGATCAATAATCTAGTGTGCTCCAGTTCCAACTTCTGGCAGGCAGAGGTTTGGAAGTGAGCAGAGATGAGTGTTGTGTACGCAGCATTGTAGAACAATGATTTCATGCCAGTGTGAGTTTAACGTCTCTGTACTTGATTTTTTTTTCTTTGCAGAGGGGTGGGTCTAGTGAGTGCTTGGTAGAACTAGGGAAAGGGGAATGGATGCAAGACTGGCTGTGGAGTGGAGTCCCTGCAGTAGTGGAGCTGACTTCCTAAAGCTTCCCCAGTCTCTTTTATCCCTTTGCTACTAGACTGACAGACCTGGGAGTGGGTAGGGGGAATGGAGGCTTTGAGTCAGACAGTAAATTTTTCAGGGCTGGAATCTTGCCTTGTTCTGTAAAGTGCCATGTTCAGTTCTGGCACTCTGTAAACAATGACTATTGGGGGTGGGATGGGGTAGAATCACGAGAACACTTCTATTACTAAAACTGACAAGTATCTGGTGGCTGAAGCTGGTTCTGAATTGGTCAGAAAATATTCACAGACCAAGTTCTAGCCCAGCCCATGAATCTTGTGCAGTGGGGACTTGGAAAGCAAAGAGTTTAAAATGTCAGACCCAATGCAACAGGCATGCTATTGTATTTCTTCCAGGAAGGGGGCATTCAAATCGCTAGGTAGATTTGCTGTGGGATCGTGTTTCCTCTTCGCCACTGTATTTTAAAAGTGTGTGTGTATGTGTAACTCAACCCTGCTGGAACTACCTGGATGTGATCCCACTGTTGTTAGAAATCTGAGCACACACAGGATCTTTCCCAGTTTCTTCAGGTCTTACTTTTTAATCAAAAAGAAATAATTGTCTTGATTTAAAAACACCTCCTTTCTCTGTTTCACCCCCTTCTTTAATACTTCAAAATGCACGGACATTTTTGGTGTTGGGGAAAACTTTGTTCATGTGGGATCAACTAACTGGCTAAGAACATAAGAGGTTACCATGGTAACTTATGCTTATTCATTTCCTTTCTAGGGTATTTGAGAAATGTGCCCTTTTGACTTGTGTTAAACTTCCCTTACTCTAGTGCTTCTCTCCTCTCAGCCCTGCCCTGCAATCTGAAGGTAAATGTAAAAACAAGTGATAGGGCTCATCATTGATTGTTTTGGCATTGCTCTTGATTGTGAGAATGAGATACATATTGGAAGCCAGTGAAACCAATAAGTTTGCCTGTTGCTGTTCTTGCTGATGTCAAATGCATAGTGTGGTTTTGATGAATCCAGTAGAAAAACAGTCTATCTGCTTGAAAGAGCAGTGAGCTTTATGGTTAAACAACAAAACCAACATGTGGGGGGAGGACTTTATTAACTATGTGTTAAATTAACAAATTATAAAGTACTGTTTGCAACATAAGCATGTAGCCGACACTGTACGTTCAAAATATCATGGCAAAACTAGTGTTATACTTAATTGCTTTGTAGTTGTAGAATGAGCTATTTATGGGGCTAAACCCTGTTGTGATCTATAGAATTACAGACCTTATACAGGAAGCGTTTATTAAAGAAAGCAGCTAAAACTAGAGACCCAAACAGGCTTTCACAAAGCTTGAGTTCCTGCTTTGTTTACCAACCACTACGCTTTGGAACTCTGTCCAGCACACAGACATCTAGTGGCTGAATAATATACTACAAATAGACATTGCATTTCAAGCCCTCTCCTCCACCCACGAGTGCAGGAAGCCCTGTCTGCCGTAGAATCCCTGTTGAGGAAGAGGGAGAGGAAGGATTTCAGGAGCTTGTGCAGGGACTGCAGAACTCAGCTCACAAGGGGCTGTTGCTGAGGCTGACCATAGCACCTCAGGAATGAGGCCAGCGTATTCAGTCCTCAGGCTGGAGTAGTGGCTACAGAGACCTCTAGCCCAGGTGTTTGGGCTGGTGTCTGGAAACAAGATTTGCCCCTAAAACTAATTTTAAAAAAATATCATCCCCCCCCACTCCTACACTCATATGTGTGCATGGACTTAGTGTTGCTCAGATCAATATGGACTCAGCTGTGAGTTTGAGCTGCATACAGTGTAGGACCCTAACCGTCCTAAGTGTGGTGCCCGTAAAATGTGCTGAGGGAGCCAAGGACACATTTGTTTAACTAATTGCAGAGGAAGCAAGTAATTACTTCAGAGCTACATGTTAACTCTGCAATAATGCGCTCTTCCTCTGAGGAAGGCATTTGCCTATAAAGGAGGTATACTTCTGTGGGGTTATTTCTCAGTGTATGGAAATATTTCACAATGGGCTTTTATTAAAATGCTTGTATTCAGCTCACTTTCCCCTCACATAGACCCTGTGCCCTAAGACAAGGGAGGGTTAACAGGATGACCACATGGACAGCTCTCTTTAGTGGAAAAAATGTTGCTGGTGCTGTGGACATTGACTTGTTTTCTTCCCATAAAGAAAAGGTGCATCTTCCTGTTGGGAGCATATCATCTTCCTTTGTTTCCTCCTGTCCATGCAAGTTCAATGTGTGTTTTTCTTCTTGCTAAAACCCAGTGTAATGTCCAATCTCATCCATTGTGAATACCTCAGACACCTTTGGAGGGGCTCAATGTACTTCACCTATGTTATGATAACGACAGGTTTTCATTATTTGTATTACAGTAGTGCCTAAAGGGCCCAGTCGGGGACCAAGGCCCCATTGTGCTAGGCACCTTCCACATATGTAATAACAAGAGGATCCCCGGCCTCATAGAGCTTATAATCTTAGTATATGATAAAACACAAAGAGGCTACAACTAAATGGGGGTAAGGACAAGCTAACAGTGAAATGTTCATACTTAATATAACTAGCAGCAGTTGGAGCACACCAGCAGCAGGCTCAGATTCACCTGCTCTGACTTACAGGACAAGTGTGATAGCCTCTGAGCTACACTACACGTGCTTACCGATAGAATTCCAGAGTGAAACTGAGTTGCTCACATGAATCAGTTGTTTTTTCATTAGTTCATGTTGTTTCTCTTGAGCCTGTCAATCAGGACAGTGAGTAATCAGAATCTTGCTCTTCAGTAATAATTACTGTAAAAGAATTGGAAAGGCGCCAAGCTGCCTTCTCTGTGTTTTATATGAGGCTTATTAATCAGATCAGTTGAAGCATTTGGTTCCAGCCTAACAACATTCCATGACTTTGCTCCATGCTTCCAGAGTTTCTGTGCTGTCCTGTATTTTGTTGCAAAGCCAGTGTGGATACGTGAACACAGCTCTCATTAACTCCAGCGGGAGCAGTGCCCAGGTAGCTGAAGTATTTCAGTCTGAGATGTTAGAATGGGCTTCTCCAAAGAAATTGCCCACCTGCCGCCTGAAAATTCACTTGTGTGAAGAGAAAGATGTTTCAGAGGATCAGTCTGATGACTAGATTAGGGCTAGGCCTCTCGTAGGCTGAGGCTACACTGGCAGTTTTGCAGCGCTGGTAGTTACAGCTGTGCTCGTACAGCTGTGTACGGCCAGCAACGCAGTGTGTCCACACTGACAGTGACAGCGCTGCAGTGTGTCCACACTTGCACTGGTTGCAGCGCTGTTGTGATCGTGCATTGTGGGCAGCTATCCCACAGGCACTCTCGTCCATTTTGTCGCGTGGGTTTGTGGGAAGGGACGGAAGGGTCCGGTCATTCCACTTCCTTGTTCAACCACCCGTGGTGCATCGCTTCCCTTTTCAGCCGTTGAGTGCCATTGTGAGTCTGGCCGCATGATTTCAGTAAGAAATGGGAGCCCGAGCTGCTGAGGACATTGCTGATGAATGTTGCCAGCACATCACGTCTGCAGTGGAGCTATTCCTTATGCACTCCAAAGTGACAGTGAGAGCTCAGATGATGAAATAGATGCGGCTGATGCACCTGACAGTAAATTGCGTTGTGGTAGTAACGGAGTGCTCTGCAGCGTGGAACGCCGCCTTGGGCTCGGGAAACAAGCACTGAGTGGTGGGATCCACATCGTCCTGCAAGTCTGGGATGACGAGCGTGGCTGCAGAACTTTAGGATGAGAAAAGCCACTTTCATGGGACTGTGTGCTGAGCTCGCCCCAACCCTGCAGCGCAAGGACAACGAGACTTGAGAGCTGCCCTGTCAGTGAAATAAGCGGTGGCTATTGCAGTCTGGAAGCTGGCTACTCCAGACAGCTACCGATCGGTCGCAAACCAGTTTGGAGTGGGAAAAGTCGACCGTTGAATACGCTGATGCAATTTTGCAAGGCCATTAATCGCATCCTGTTCAGAAGAACCGGGAGTCTGGGAATGTGCAGGACATTGTGGATGGCTTTGAACAAATGGGTTTCCCTAACTGTGGAGGGGCAATAGATGGAACGCATATTCCTATCTGGCACCACCCCACCTGGCATCCGAGTTACATTAATGTGGAAAGGGGTATTTTCTCTATGGTTCCAGGCGCTTGTGGATCACGTGGGCTTTCACTGACATTTCACAGGATGGCCAGGAAAGGTGATGATGCACGCATTTTCGGAACATGTGGCCTGTTTCAGGAAGCTGCAGCAGGGACGTTTTTTCCAGACCGGAAGATTCACAGTGACGATCGACGGTTCGAATATGCCCCATCTCGTGACTCGTATGTGAGACCCCGCTTACGTATATGGCTGTGCATCAATAAACTCGTACACAGGAGTTGAACCATTGAGCATGCAAGGCACCGGGATTCAACTACAGGGTGAGTGGATGCAGAGAGTGATCTGTGAGTGTGCTTTTTGGCCACTTTAAAGGGGAGATGGGAGAAGTACTAGGTAACTAGGAAGCAATGTGGGGAAAGCACCATTCCAGCGATTATAACACGCCGTGCTTGTATTCTCCATAATATTTGTGAAGGGAAGGCGTGTAAACCTTCATTGACGAATGTACCTCCGAGTTTCAACGCCTGGAGCTGAAAATTTGAACAGCAGAGAGCGGGCGACTAGAGCAAGCGCAGCACGTGCTCTTCACTGAGGAAGGGTAATGCCCTAAGGAGCACACTTTAGAGAGCTGACGGAGAAGACCAACAGGTAATGTTGGTGTGCCTTTCCACTGCAGTTGAAGAGGCATTGCTCATCTGCAGTTTACCTGCAGGAGTTTCATTGATTTGCAGTTCCTATTTTTTTACTTATAGTATGATGTATACAGATTTCTGATTATAATAACACAGTAATAAAAAGACAAGAAATTCTTATTAAAATACAGTACATTATAAACAGAAGTTTGGGTTACGGTGAGGAGTCAATTACACTCACAGGTATTGAAATATGTTCTTTCTCTGAGGGCTCTGCACTGCCTGCTGCTGCACTTGGTGCAGCTCCTGCTGCTGAACTTGGGGATTAAAATGCTGCATGGTGATGGGAGTGTTGAGCTTGGGTAACGGATCGTATTATCAGGCTGTGAGGTGAACGTACTGGTGTTTGGGGTCAGCTTGGAGGTGTAAGCACCACATGCTGAGAATGGGTGTGTTTGAGGAAACATTGGGCACAATGTGCTGAGTTTTGGGAGGGCTGAGGCATCCACGGTAGTGGTCTGCCACTGCATGTCTACCATTGTCTGCTATGAGCTCTGTGTTTGCGTCCATGAGGCTTAGCATCCGAAATGCTCTGGCCGTCTTCGCTTCCTGATCCTTTTTAAAGCACGTTTTCCTTCCAATCATGTATCTTTTTCTGTTCTTGGAAATACTGTTAATGACTTGCTTTCACACAAGCTGTTCCTTCGATTTCCTAGGTTTCTTCTCGTAGTTTTCTTAGCTCCTCAGATGATTGTCTGCACCTAGGGGACTCAGGTCACTTACAAAAAAGCAGAGATAAAATGTTAATACAGAGGATACCATCTGTTTGTGTAAGAGTATTTTTAGCAATCATTCAACAACACAGTGTGACATACCACTTGCTGGAGCCTCTAATGATAGAATAGATACTAAATGTGAGTTTAAACATCACTCGCCTTGATCACAGGGGAAAGGGTTGGCTGAGTGGTTTGCTTAGGGAATAACACAGCAGCACTCTCGGGGGAAAGGAAGTTTCGTGGAAATTCACGGGGTTTGGGGAAGCAAAGATTCAGGTGCTGGAGATAAAAAGAGCCATCTTGCACACCGAGGGCTCGGGGGTGGGGTCGTCAGCTGGGGCCTGCAAGGCTTTTTCAGTACCTGCTGGCCCAGGGGGGTTAAGGGCAAGACAGGTGGCTGGGGATAAAAAAGCATCTTGCACACCGCCGTCTACGGGGGTGGGGGTTCGCGGCGTGGTGCCTGCATGGTCTTAATATGTCAGTACCGTGCTGACAGTGGGCTATACAAGCAGCAGGTGCTGGGAAAAAAAGCCGCATCTTGTCATCACGCGGTCGGGGTGGGGGTCTATGGCTGGGAAGCCTTGCATTGGCTTTTTCAGTACTTCTACTGGCCGGGGGGTTAAGGCCAGGGCGTTATCTGACAACAGGAAAAACACACTACAACAGTTTATCAGCTTGTTAATAAACAGCTTCTTACCTATGAACGGAATCCGTGTTCTCGGTTTCCTCTCATAAGTAGCGCCTAGCGACTGGCTTGCTTCGTCCGTGAGTAAAACAGATCCTTGACTTGCAGTCTGCAAGCATCATCAGCCTGCTTGTATCTCTCCACCGTTGCCACACTAGCTCGGTCCACTCCCTGTCACCCTGGTACTCAGTCTGTAACTGTCCGATATGGATTCTAACGGATTGGCAGTGGAGGTTTACATCCCAGTATTCGCACGCTCACTCGTACAAAACGGCAGGTAGTGGGGGTGCAGCGCAAGAGCGACTGGTTTCATCACAGGGCTTCTGTTTTAGGTACATTTCTCAGTTCTTTCACTTTAACCCTACACTGAAAGGCATTTCGGTCATAGCCCCTGTTTGTCATGGATCGTTATATCGTGGCCAGTAGATATCATAGATTTCTAAGGCTGGAGCGCATGCTGGCTGAGACTTGTTTATCTCTCTCCCTACACTGGATGAGAATCCGGCAGCTCTCTGGAGCAGTGCTCCACTGGTGTGAACGTTTGGGGCATGGAGGCATTTGTGCTGAATTGATGTGATTGACTTGCACTCCACGCACTCCGACTGAGCAAAAGTGAAATGGATTTAAATATCCCGGGCTAATTTATCACAGGATGGATCACCTAAGTAGTCCCAGGGCAGTGGACTGTTGCTAATGCGTGACCAGAGACGGCTGGAAATAGATATGTGGGATAAGTCTTTACCCTGGGAGGCCCAACTTAAAAACGCGGTGAGATGCACACCTGAGAGCGCGGTGTATGATCACCAGGCGCATGCAACACACGCGATTGGATCCCTAGCAACCGAAGTCTATGACACAGGTGTATAGCCAGCGCTGCAAACAGGGAGTTGCAAACGCGCTGGCCTGAGCTTTTAAGTGTAGACACCTGCTAAGTTGCAGTGCTGTAACCCCCTCACCAGCGCTGCAACTAGCAAGTGTAACCATGCCCGTAATGTGTTAGAACTTGTAAGAAGGTAGAAAAGCTACAGAAGGAGTTTCTTTGTTGGGGGACTGGGCATGCACCAGGCTCTACAAATACATCCCTAACCCTCAATTCAAAGGAGGCCACCACTATCATGTCCGAGCATTGTTCTTCCCTGCCAACTGTGGGGTCGTTGCTGTCTACAGTGCCCTGGAAACATGACTCCAATGGAGTTGTGCTTTCAGGGTTTCTTTCATTTACAGCAGCCTATGGTTCCATCCATGAGGGAACATTTCAATGGGAGGAGAGTGTCTGCTGAAAGTTAACACAGCTTGTGGATGAAGGATGATCTTGTGCTGAAGGCATTCAACTAAGTCTGGGAATCCATTCCTGTCTCTGCCACAGATTTCCTGTGTGACCTTACACAAGTCACTTAATTTCTTTCAGTTCGCTATCTCTAAACTTCCCTAGCTCCAAGGGGTGCTGGGAGATTAATGTTTGTGAGGTACTCAGCTCACTGCAGGGGACACGTAAGTACTTTGATGGAATATTTTGCAGTGGAGTTCCCACTGGGTGCCATGCTGTGGTCAAGGGAGAGATGTGCCACTGAGGAATCTGTCTGCCTCTCTTCTTATTCTTAAAACATACATAAAGGGTGCTAGGAGAATGATCTCCCCAGTAGCAGTTCTGTGGAACTGCTTTGGGTTAACTGCCAGTCTAAGGTAGTGTCCTTTCTCAGAACTTACGATTGAAAGCAGAGAGAGAGAGAGAGAGAGAGAGAGAGAGCCTCATGTATGTTGTGAGGAGAAACGTAGGTGGATATTTTATGTATTGCCACAAAAACTGTAAAATGTGCATTCCCAAACACCATCCCCTGGGAATCTGTTTTACTGATCTCACTTGTTTAATAGTAAAGATTTTAGTATTAGGAAATGAGTAGTGCCAGAGCTCAAGTTACTTAAACTTAAAATGTCAGAGCAAGTTGGTGGTAGACTGGAAATAGAATCCATGAGTCCTAAATCTCAGTCCCATGCTCTCACTACAGGACATTCTGCCCTGATTAATTATTATTATACTATATTCATTCACTGACTTTATTTATACCCTTCCATAGCTGGTAACGGATGAGAAATTTTTAAACTCAATTAAAAGTGTTCACAATTAATTAGTGAAGATATTTTGCACCTGCTGTGACCGTCTTCTCTTGACGAAATTGCAGGAGCTTGGTAACCTTTCTGAGACAAAGCACATAGCTGTATTGGCAGAAAACACTATTTACAAGGTGCATAATCAACTTGGACCAGGATTAGGGAAGTGAAAGCAAGAGGTAACAACAGACATTGAAAATGGAGTCACACCAAAAACAAAGTGTTTCAAACTCAGTGCATTCCAACAGTTCATCTGCAGCTGTGAGACATGACTGCAGTTGGGAAGCTTCAGACTGTAGAAGGCTTCAGAAGGGAGCATTTGACACTGAGGGCAGATTTTGCTTTCCAAACTGAATATTGCATGGAAAATTGAAAGCAAGCAAAAATAGTGGTATCTCAAGAGTGTATAATGGAAGTGATCAATTTTAATAGTGAAGATTGATATTGACTCATGCAGCTGTAATTCATAGTTTGTAGAAGCTTTTAATTTCAAACACAATATTGGGCAAAATAGCATTGACACTTAATTTTGTTTTCACAGATCTCACTGCATTGGAATGTGATCAACCAGCAGTAAGTAACTTTTCCCCTCTAGACAGTGAACTTGTTTATTAAATACATTTTAAAACAGTGTTGGGTGGAGGGGCAAGGAAGATAGTGCTAATTCAGTTCTTCCAAGGTGAACTTTCTCAGAACCATGCTGTATTTGGGCTTTTTCCCTGCTGAGGACTGCACCCTACCAAAGACTAATACCATTTAAGTCTTCTAATGAGCTTCAATGTATGGGTCCAATCCTCAACTGTGCAAAACACCTATTGGAAACAATGGGACTCCAGCACAAGTCAGAACTGCAGGATTCATCTGTGAATTCTTAGCAGAAAGACGTGTGTTGATAATTCCTAGGAGGGAGTGTGTTACGAGGGGAACTGGTAATTACAGTAGTCAGAAAACTGGCAAAACTTCACTAAAAAGTGAATATAAAAAACAAACAAACCCTAAACCGAGTCCATTTTAATCCAGATTAGGCTATCTGCTAACAGTGTCTGAACAGAAACCTATGTGAAGCATCAAGGCTTGATTCTCCACTGCTTTGCATCTTGTCTAGTCACTCAAAGTGGGTGTAAAATACTACCCAAATCAGAAGAGAAACATTTTAGACTCAATCCTCACAAGTGAAAATGACTCAGGGCAACAAAGAGTCAAGCGTTCAGTTTCTTACTAGGAACTGGCAAAGAACCATTATAGAGAATTAACCTATTTTAAGGGTTAGAAAGCACATTCTTAAATCAATGTGCTGCTGTGCTTTGAGCATTCAGATCATTAGCTGTAACAGGAATCGTGCAGATCTCTGCATATGCCCCAGGAATGGTAATGCCTTCTCTTTGCCATTATCTTCGTTATGGTAGTGTCTTCCTCTTTTTAATCATAATGATGTAATATTCACATTACAGTAGCACCCAAAGGCCCCAACCATGACCCCATGGTGTTAGATGCTGTATGAAGAGAGAGGTAGCCATGGTTCCTGCTTGGAGCAGTTTATTGCCTGCTATTGTGTTGGCCATCCAGTGTGAATTTCTTTGGTTTTACAGCATTTGACATTAGGCCAACTCTTTAAGGATCAGCAAACTACTAAAGCATCAAGAAATAGTGCGACAGAGGGAATAACACAGTGCCAGCTGTGTTGTAAATTATCTATTGGACAGACTGCCAGAGCCTCCTTTCCACTTGGACAAAAAGTGGACTTAGTTATGCACAGTCACAAGTGCAGCATAAAACAAGAGCTGGCTGCTTTTGCTTTTCACATAAGTTTTCTAGTGCAGGGAGTGCCTAATGCGTGCACAGAGCTCCCAGGATCAGGCCAATCATCCTGTGTCATGAGCCCAATTGCTAAAAATGGTTATTTCTCACATGGTCTGTTGGCCAGAGGTGGTGAACTCCCAACTTCTACCTAGTGTGGAGCAAGTCACCCCAAACCTTTTACATAGCAGTATAATATATTGTACCAGTTACACCATCTAAAGCTGGAAGATCCCTGTCTCTGTTTTTATGTAATTCTGTCCTCTGCCCAAACCTTTCTGTAATGTCATGCACTAAATAATCCCAGGGATTTTGCTGTGTCTGCTGCAGAAGCCATTGTAGGACCCTGCAAGTCACTCCCCCAGATGCTAATATTTAATGTTTTTCTTGTGTTTTCTAGTTAGAAGCTGCCCCTTTTAAAATTCCCCTAGAGGGGGTTAATAATCTCTGCAGCTTCTCCCTCATGATGTTGGCTGGCGCAAGTTAATCAGTAACAAGATCTTAAACTCCCACATAATGTAGGATCCATGCCTGTTTTTTTAAATTAGAATGATTGGTGCATTATTCACTATCTGGAGGAGTTGCCTTGAGGAAGGTGAGCAATCTGGAGTCTCACACAGCATGGATCTCAATTATTCCTTAAAGTGAAGACTAGATTCATTGGTGAGCATGCCATCTCCTGGTGACTTGCTCTTATTAACACTTTTTAGGGTGCTATTTATTTCAGCATCAGTTTATTGGCCTGTTTATTGAGGGAAAACTGTGTGGCTCGAAATCTGGTCCCTTCCACCCACAGAAGTTGGGCCCATAAAAGATATTCCCTCATCCACTTTTTCTATCTCATTGGCTTTTTAAGCATTTCTCTGTAAATCACCTTCAATGTAATTAAATTTAGACTCATTAAATAATCCAGGAGACTCTGCATGCTGCTATTTGATTTAGAGATCTAGTTTGGTCCTGGAAGATTTTAAATTGTGGCGTGATTTCTGTAAGTTACTAAAGCTAAAATTTTCAAACGTGAGTGCCTGAAATTAGGCGCCTAAATCATATTTAAGTAGTCTTATTTTCAGAGTTGCTGATCATCTGCAGCTCCAGCTAGCTTCAGTCAGAGAAGCAATTGCTTAGAATCTGTGAGAATTAAGCCATTATTTAGGTGCTTAAATATATGGATGTTGGTGTTTTGGTTGCAATCCTGCAAGTAGATGTGCCAGTGCAGACCTTTAGGCCAGCATAGTATCCCATTAAAATCAGTGAGACTCTGTTGGCATAAAGATCTGACCCCAGCTGTGTAAAGGGCTCAGCTCTCATTTAAATGCCAAATAAAGGTGTGAGATTTCCAAACTGCTCTGCATTCAGGACTCCCATTGTTTTCAGTTGGGGATGTGGACAGGGGATTCTCCATTGTTCTCAATGGGAGCTCCTGAGTTCTTGTTAAGATCTGGCCACTGGGGGCTAATTTCGGTATCACTAATTTCTCTCCAGAAAGATAAGTGCACTTAAAGGGTTAATACAGCCAGTAGGAAGTGTCTAGAGGAAAGAAGGGTAAAAATTGAGTTTGTTTTTCCCTACTGATTCTGATATACTTTGTTTATATTTAGCTATTGAATATAAATGAATTTTTCACTTTAGTTTGGAGTCTTTTTCCCTGCCAGGTCCCTGTGCTTTAGTCCAGTCTGCAGATACCTCAAAGGAACATTGATTTGTTTGAAAAAGCAACAACACTGTTTCCACTAGAATTTGGAGAAGTTCCTGGAGCGATTTCTGTTGGCCTCAGGGTCTGGAGAAGTTCATTTTAGGCCAGACCTGGCCTTGTACATTTGTCTTCTAGGTGGCCAGGTGCATGGCCTGCCCCTGCACAAGTGCTTTGAGGAACAGGGCACAGAAAGCACGTGCGGTGATGTCAGCTACAGTCACGCTCCTGGAAAGTTCTAGTCCCTCCACCATGGATGTAGCAGAGTTAATGGCCTTGCCCTTATCTCTGCACCAGCCAGCAAAATTGGCAAACACTAGTGCATTCCCGCAAGGACATAGCAGCAGCTGTAATGTCCCTGCACATCAGGAAGATACAGGGATATTTTCTATTTTTTCCTTATACCCTGACATCTTAGTTGTTCATTGATGTAAAGATATTTTTCTAATGGTACCATTTTATTTTTTTAAATTTATTTTTCTTCTTAGGAACAAAAATCTTTAGTCCCCAAGTCAATGAGCAGGAGCTGGACACAAAGTCCTATTCCATCCTATTACCCCCTGTTATCCGGGGTTCTTTCAACCCAAAGCTCTTGGTAACTTTACTCTGTGCGAGGAGGTGTCAGGAAATAAATCAGGGGAGACGCGGCCGTCCGACCGATAGATGGCTGGCACAAACAGGACAACATGAGTGCTTTCACTTAAAACTAAACTTTACTAGTCTCAAGCGCTGTACAGAAAGCCCCTGGCGGGCCGGGCCAGTTTGTTTACCTGCCCCGTCCGCAGGTTCCGCTGATCGTGGCTCCAGGCCAATGGGAGCTGCTGGAAGCGGTGTAGGTTGAGGGATGTACTGGCCACGCTTCCAGCAGCTCCTATTGGCCTGGAGCAGCAAACCAGGGCCAGTGGGAGCCGCAATCAGCGGAACCTGTGGACAGGGTAGGTAAACAAACCAGCCTGGCCCGCCAGGGGCTTTCCCTACACATGCAGTGTCCCAAGTTTGGGAAACACTGGTCTAGTGCATTATAGGTTTTAGTACTTAATCTTTCATAAAAATAGTTAAGAAGAAATCTTGGAGCCGGTTTAAGACTCTCTTTTGGAAATGCCACCCATCTTTCTGAGGTAATACAAACCAGAATTCTTTTAATTTGGTATATGAAAAGGGAGGTAAAACTGCCTTGATCAGTCTTCTAATCATTTGCCTACTTACAGCTATAATCAGGCTAGCACATACTATAGTTACCCCTGTTTTATGTTACTCAAAAGAGATTGAAATGGGCAAACCATATTTCACAGCTTTAAAAAGGCATACAGTGTGGCCGCTCAGAGCTGAGAGTTAGGATTTCAAGCTGCTGGAAGCTGGGGCACACAACTTTTAGCATTCAGTCAGGAAATCCTAACTTGCTGGTGCTTGAAAGTGCAGGATTTTTTGCAGAGTGCTCTGTGCATCTTTGGTTACAGCAGTTCCCTTAATGGCTCTCCATCATTCTTGTCTGTGGATTGTTTGGAAAGCGGACATCAAGAAAGTAGTTCATTTGAAGGTCTAAAGAGATATCCTTTTTCACTTGATCCTTTCATGAAATTTTCACATGGATATAGTTGTGGTTGACTTCAGCTGCGTAATCTGAGAGAGGCTATGGCATCTGTAAAACCACACACATCCCTGCCAGGGCTGTCTGAAAATGTCTAGTAGTGGGGAGACTGATTTATTCACTCTGTTCTTTGTTCCTTTACCCCTCTTCAATCTAGCTACTGTGTCTTATGCATTTAATAAAAATAGGAGCTGGCAGGGTGGGAGGGCACAACAGCCTGGTTTAACAAAGTTGCTGAGGCTCACAAATCCAGTCCTCCAGAGTGTAGGTTTGAGGCCAACATCTTTCATATCTCTCTTCAATGACTCACTCCTTTATTTATATAAAATTAGAGTTCGTTCTTGATGGGCCTGATACAATGATGTCAACAGACTCCCACTGACTACAGTGGGCTTTGGATTAGGCCCCAAAAGATCATTGTGAAATCTGAATCCACCAGTCTCCCTCAATCTGGAAAGTGGGTTCTCCTTTTCTTGTACTGATCATCCATACAGAACCTATCCAGGCCATACAGGTGGAAATATTGGTCCCCCTGAAATCAATGGAAACTTGGCCCATAGAGTTTTTATGTCAACACATAGTCTCATTCCAGTCACCATTCTGTCTCTTAAATTGCCGTTGCTGCTGGTTGTCTTTGTCCATTTTGGTGTTATCCAGTGTGGTTGGATGGGAGAGGAAATGCTCTGATGATTATGCAGGTTTTATAGTCTGAGAGACCAGAATCTGTATGTGCAACTGCCATTGACTTCCAGAGAGATGCCCAACTTTGTGCAGAACTGGGAAACTTTTTTGAGATTCAGTTTCTCCTCTCTTCTTGCATGGTTACCTGCTGGGTGTGAAGGGTTTATTTTCTTTCTTGATATAAGACATGCCGTGCAGTGTTTGGGAGGAAATCATAAGGACTCCTTTTTTTTTTGCTGATACAGACGAACACAGCTACCACTGAAACCTATCCATGAATCACTGGATGACGGTAATTAATGCAAATCCTTAGACATGGAAACTGTTCCCAGAAGTACCACCCCCAGGGGAAATCCCATATCTTGGGTTTGCCTAGGTTCAAGAAGCCCAGCAAACAAAGAACTGAGAATTGTATAAAGTGATAAACCTGGTAAGGGGTCTTTCTCACCTGATCCAAGAACTGAAATGACAGCCTGGCCAGGAGGGCTGAGATCCTGCTGAAGGCCATGTGGAAAGTGGGTGATGTCTGGTAAAACAGGATGCATGTAAGCTGTTCATTGTTTTCAAGATGTTTTTTCCAGTAAGGCTGATGTTCTGAATAAATATTTTTGCTTTATGAAGGCTGGCTGGTCACTGACTAACCTTGTTGTTGTCCCTGGGAGCGAACATGATGGCAGATACTAAACTGAAATCAGACTTGCTAAGGTGATCACAGTGTTGCAGGAGGAAATAGCAGCTTTAAATTCCTGATCTGGAGGAAGAGGAATGCAGGGTCGGACCCCAAGAAAGGTGATGGCTAGAGGCCTGAGGCCTGAATAGGGTGCCATCCGGGAGATCATGAAGGGATCGGAGCTGCAATTACCTCAAGAGCAGTGACATGTTAACAGAGAGCAGGATGTAGCCCTCAGATGATCACTGCTCAAATCTGAAGGAGCCAGAAGCAGGAGATGTGAATGATGCCTCTTTAATTTAATTTTAAATGTTATTAATGTAAATATATATATTAAATTTATTCCAATAGCATGAAATTATGATAAGCTCCATGTTTTCCCAGTGCACAAATAACTCTCGGGACTACATTGTATTATCCTTTCCAACAGGTTTTAGTCTGAGAATGTTTCCTCCTGACCTTGACCGGACACCAAAATACTTAGGGGTTGTGCTAGGATAGACTCAAACAAACAAAAAAAGAAAGTCTTTTCCTGCCGCCTCCCTGACCACATGGAATTCTGTGCTATCCTGTTCAATGAAAGGATAAAGGCACTAGAATCCTTTAATTTCAGAAAACCTGACCCAAAGTAGTACCTTCCGCCAATTTAAACTCCCTCTAGACTCGAATTCACTCCTGTATTTTGACTATAGTTAATCTGATTCATTTTCTTCTGAAATATATACATTAAGCTCATTTTATATATTGTATCAAAACTGCCTGGATCTTCATTTACTGAACTGGAGCAAACAAAAGGAAAATAAAGGTTATTTCCAATCACAGATTGTGAATGGGCTAGAGAGCACTAGTCACCATAGCTCATACTGTCTGAAATCAGTCCCTGTCAATCTTCTCCTGAGGAAACCCACATCAGCTCTGTCACTGTGGCTTTCTTGCCTTCAGATAAATAGCAACAGAGTATTTAAATAGGAGAATTGAACAGGAAATGTCCATATCTGGCCATAATTCTCTGGCTGCCACACTGCCAAGGGAGTGAACATTTCCCAAGCTGTATTTTAGAGTTAACAAAAAGCTTCCTATCATCTTAGCCAGCAAGGCAACTTTGTCTGGCTATAGATCTTGTGAGCCGTGAAACTCTATCTTGTCTGTTGATCGAGAATACTGTTTCTTAAGGAAAGAGTCTCAAGCTGCTGGGACTGTCTGTGAGAGCTTATCTTCAAAGGCAGTCTTTTGCTAATTTTTGAATCTTCATTCCTGATGAAAGCTTGCAGAGGTGACTCGGAGTCAGCAGCCTAAGGCGCAGCCTTCTCATTAGCTCCCTCAGGTAAGATAATCAGGGGGATGCTGAGGTTCCACTTCATTCTCTTGTTGTCTGGTATGATCTCATTGTCTTATGAAATCAGACCCTTTTGCATCCTAGCATAGGTCTGCATTTTCTGGACCTCTTTGATCATTGTTAGTTTCCTTTTCTGCGTTGGCCAATTATGGATAAGAAACTGGAAACTACAAAAGAAAAGCCTGTGTTAATGCATTTAATATTGTAGGAACAAGGGTTGGTTTTTTTTGTTTTTTTTCCCTTTCTTCCAGTCATTGTGGTTTTACTTTCCTGGAAAGTAGACATGAACTTGAGCCGCAAAGTTTGGATCCACAGCCAAACTCCTTTAAGTTCAGACGTGTTTAGATCTATGCCTGATCACAGTGAATAAATGGATTGGTCAGTGGCTGTTATGAAAATGCTTTGTGTTTGATCATGGACCTTTTCCAATTGGTGGGTCCAAAAATCAAGTTAACCAGGATCCAGAAGGGTGGGGATGTGTCAAAAATCAGAATTCCAGGTCGATAGTGAGCATGTAGATGTATGCTTTTCATGTTTCTTCTTTCTTTACTGGAAAGTGCTGAAAACCTGGCATCTTGGAATGAATTTTACAGTAAAAAGGATGCAAGAAGTGTTGGTAAAATCACCTATATTTTGCAATCATCATTGTAGCGTATTGATTACACAAGACCCTGTCCAGAAGTGCTTAGGCAAATCTTACTCAAGTTAACCTCTTTTATTGACTTCAGTGGTAGCTTTGCGTGTGCCCATGGGGGTTCTGAAAGGTATTGTGTTTAAGTTCAGAGCCATAGTTTCATTAGAACTGAGAATTCGTTGACTATCCTGTAGCTAAGAGGGACTTTAAGAGAACATCTATGCTACAGCTGGGGATGAGCCTCCTAGTCGAGGCAGACAGACACACATTAGCTGTACTCTGCTATTGTTAGCAAACTAGTTAATGTGGGTGTTATGGTGGGGGGCTAGCTGCCTGAGTACAAGTCTGCCCAGCCCATTGGCTCCATGTTCAGGTGGCAAGTCTGTGCAGCTGTCCACACTGCTATTTTTAGTGTGCTAGTTCGAGTATAGCTAGTGCATGTCTGTCAAGCTGGGCTGGGAGGCTGGGTCCCAGCTACAATGTGTTCATACCCAAAGAATCCATTTTTTTATCTGATTAAAATCACTTGCCGATTTCCACATTAGCACCTTATTTTGGATTTGTATAACTCAGCATGTATTGCTGCATTCTTTGCGATATCAGTACCTGATTTTCTTCTGCACTGAATGCTGAGAGAATATGATAGGAGCCATGAATACCAGATCAGAAGTGGAGCTGGAGTTTTTGCAAACTTGTTCATTCATATATGTCTTTTTCCTTCATTTGCTCTCTGATGTATTAAGTACATTGTATAGCCCCTCTGGTATGAATATATAAAAGCACTAAACACTTGTAGGCCACTTTAGAGAAGCACTGTGCTTTTAGGGCCTAATCCTCTGAGGCAATGACCATCCTCAACCCCCCATTGACTTTACTGGGAGTGGAGGGCTCTCAGCACCATACGGGGTCAGGCTTGTGTTATACATTCCATGTAAAAATGAAACACTAATTACTACACAGTTAATTGCCTTTCATTTGAAGATCTCAAAGCACATCACAGGCATTAATGTGGCAAACCTCACAATGACCCTGTAGTTGGGGGTAAGCAATGATATCCCGTTCTACAGATGTAGAAACTAAGGTTGCAAGAGCTTAAATAACTTTTCCAAGGTCACTGGCTCTGTGGATGAGAGGAAAGCAGTGAATGTGATATATCTTGACTTTAGCAAAGCTTTTGATACGGTCTCCCACAGTATTCTTGCCAGCAAGTTAAAAAGTATGGCTTGGATGAATGGACTATAAGGTGGATAGAAAACTGGCTAGATTGTCGGGTTCAATGGGTAGTAATCAATGGCTCGATGTTTAGTTAGCAGCCA
>NC_133776.1:37731608-37941690 GCF_003597395.2 Chelonoidis abingdonii
GTCCTTAGGACAGCAGGTGCAATCTCAGATCTCTTTTTGTTTTGTCCTGCCTGCAGAGTGCAGAGGCTGAAATTGATAAAACTTTCTTTAAATATCTTGTATATTTCATGAAGGCTATTCCAGTTGTCCTTCATTCACCCCTGACTTTCCCTTCCTCTCCTCCTTCCTCCTCCTCCCCCCACCCCCGCTCCCTCTCTGTCTGGCTGGCTGTGGTTTTTGCCTTGGTTACTTACTCCTTGGCAGACCCAGCCCAGCGGCACCTGCTGGCTCTCTGCAGGCAGCAGCCCACAGGGGCCACACATACATATACATACTGTATGTATGAATGTGTCAGAAACAATGCAGCTGCAGCCTGCCACTGACCGCCCCGACTCCAGCAACCGGCTCCTACTATTATATCTTAGTAGTATTGGAGATCCCCCTCATCCAGGGGGCAGAAAAGAACTGCCCCTGCCATGGTCACACACAGCTTCCCGTCTACCCCTCAATAACTAGGAGTGAAATTACCAAAGATGCCAGAAACCTCTCTTAACCCTGGAGGCTGAACCATCAGGGAACAACTGAGTTTAAACTGTTCTTATGCAGGAGGCAATCACCCTGCTGCAAGCTAGAGGGAAGCCTCTGCAGCAGCTGCTGAGTGCCAGGCAGGGAGAACGCACAGAGCCTAGCATCGCAGTCTGGCTGGAGGAGGAGAAGGAGGGAAGACACAGAGAAAAATGTGACAGTGAGTTTTCAGTTTTTCAGGCTTATTCCAATAGTAAAGTTTTATTACAGACAGTACTGGTAGTAGTAATAGCAGCTTTATTTTCTCGATCTATGTCATGCAATGGGAGGGATCCATGAAGTAGGTAGGAGATGTGGGTGGGTTGCTTGCGATTGGACCATATGGGTAAGAAATGTAAATTACTTTCACCCCTGCCCAAACCCCAGGGCTCCCAGCAGCCTCTGCAGCTGGTAGCTCCAGGGTTAATTTAAAGGGCCTGGCTCCTAGCTTCCACCGAATCCCTGAGCCCTTTAAATCCTGATTTAAAGGCCCCACCTCTTCTGATAGAGGCCACGCCTCTTCCAGTTGAGGCCCATCCCCTTCCGCAGAAGTCTGGAGTACAGGTAAGTCCTTTAAGTTACTTTCACCCCTGACCCCACTGAAGTCAATGGAAAGACTCTCACTGACTTCATTGGAAGTTTGATGAAGACTTAATGCCTATATATATTTTTAAATTTTAATAACTCCCCTGCCCCTTTCCCCTCACAAATGCTAGCTTGTAAAATTTCACTTTAAAATACATTATTGAACGCAACACCAAAAATAGAG
The DNA here is from genome assembly GCF_003597395.2 of Chelonoidis abingdonii. Taxonomy (NCBI): domain Eukaryota; kingdom Metazoa; phylum Chordata; order Testudines; family Testudinidae; genus Chelonoidis; species Chelonoidis abingdonii. The sequence goes on from NC_133776.1 coordinate 37,732,921, forward strand.
TATCTCCTCACTGAATATATTTTTACATTGATGGGATTTTTACTTAGCTAGGATGTCATAGTGATCTGAACAGAGGTGGAAAAGCTGTTTGTATTTGCAGAGGTATTGCAGTGAGCTTGATGTGACTCACCACGTGGAAACTAGGGCAAACCACTGCTCTCTGTTCACACCTATGAAAACTAAGGGCTTGCCAACAAACTAGTATATTAGCAGCTTCACTCCTGAGTGTACATGCTGTACTGGAGAAAGGGAAGAAGATGGCAATTACTTGTAATTGGATTATTACTGCACTAATCTCTCCTCTTTTTTTTTTTTCCCTCTCCCATTTAGGGGCTTACTGGGACATAGGAGGGGGACAGTTTTTTCCAACCCTAAGCAGGAGAAATGCTCCTGTGCTCCTTTTTCAGCGCTACTCATATACTCAGTATGTTGAAACTGAACACGGTCATGCCACTTTCCCTTTGGTGCTCTTGCTAGCACCCTGGGGAAAACAGCATATTTAGAAGTAGCAGCAAAATGGTGATCCTGGGGAGAGCAAATGGGGACTAAGGAGGGAGAAAGATGCACACACAGACAAACACGCACACAATGGGAGTGAAGAGAGAGAGACGCACAATGGGAATGGAGGGGGATGCGATGGGGTGAAATGGAATAACTGCTTAGTCAGGGAGGTATCCAAAGTAGTGGCTGATGTTTCAGGTGTTGGTTTTGGTAAAAGGGTGAATAAGCACAAGGTCCTGAATATATTTTACACTCTAATCAGCTACAGTGGGGTTTGTTTGTTTGTTTCCTGGCTTGTATCATCATTTTCATCATCATCATCATCTATATAGTAGGTTTGATCATAAAACAACCACAATAATGGTTTTCTTTTACATATGAGCACAGTAGTGACCCGATGGCCTAGGATGCCCCCTCCAAGCTGCTTGGCTCAGCTGCATCCTGCCTTAGAGCATGGGTATCATTTGCACAAGTATTACTGAAGGCCTAACCCTGAAGTTCCTTCTTAGTGCTACTCAGACCTCCTCACTCTAGCCAAACACCCGATTCATCTCAAACACAGAAGAAGTCAACTGACTTTGCTTCTCTATTCACTGGTATATGAGGTTCCACGTACAGTTAATCAAATATTCCCTTCCCTTTGGGCTGACAAAGGTGCCTTAGAAAAAATGTTGTTCAGAATTCATTTACGGTGTTTTATCTGAAGCCTTAAACACTTACATTGCTTGAAGTGCTATAATTGGTTTCTGTTCTCTTCATCTAATTCCTGTAATTGTCACCAGGGTAGTTCTCCTCCCACCCCTCCCAGCATTTCACTGCAATTACTGTCAAGTAGCCAGGGCTGTAAAACAAACATATTTTTGTATAAACCTTCCCCAGACCTTATCTATATCTAATCTACAATTATGTATTTTATATTGGGATTATCACCATGGCCAAAACTTAGATTAATGAAAATAACACTGACTCTCTCTCTGTGTATGTTTATAAAATATATATTTTTTAAGTCAATACAAAAGTGGTCTTTTATAGCGAGACACATAAGGCCACAACGTTCAGATATGGAACCTTCCAAACTTTGATCTTGTTCAGACCTGGTATTTTGGTTCAGTCCATGGTCCAGTCTATAACATTTGGACTAAAATACAAACTTTAATGAACAAGGCTGCTGTCTGCACTGCTGGATCAAAGTTTGGATAACACAATCCCTTCAAAGAGGGTTTTATTAATGCCCGGGTTTGGAGATACTGTCATTTTGTGCACCCTACTTATTTGGAAAGAGGAAATCCAAAGAGAGCTGTGGTTCCTAAACACATGTAGTCAGGTACATCACCAGAAATTATAACCCTTGACCTAAATACATGCAGAAGTAAAAGAAGTTCAGCCTGAAGAATTGAGGTTAACTTGCTCTGTGTAAATTGCTTCTGAACTGGCAACATGATGGACAGCCCTGGAACATTACTGTTTAGGGCTCATGATGGACAGCCCTGGAACAGTATTGTTTAGGGCTCCTAGAGAAAAGCTGGTAGGAGTAAAGTTTTCAGCATTCTTTTTGTAGTTAGGTAGAAACTTTATTCATCTGTAAAGGCAAAACAATGGTTATGATCTGCTTACGTGTGCGAATAACAAAAATGTACCAGCCTATCCAAATACAGCATAGCAATAGCAATGCACCCAAAAGGAGGGGGGAAACCTGGCACAAGATTACTTTGGAATAAATGTAATAAACAGGGCACTGTTTCTAATAGAACTGTTTCTAATAGAACTGAAGGGCAGCCCGATCTCTATGCTGTGTAAAATGACACAATGGGAAAACTAGGATTTAAGGCATCTCCCTAAACTCTTATCTTTCCTTAGATTGATTCACATCTGCACTAATTGTTATCTATGGAGTTCACATTTGTTTTTCTTTTGTTAGCCTGTTTCCTTTTCTTGTTTTAAAGAATAGTTTATCTGCACACCCTGGAAGGGTGTTACTCATAAAGATCACAAGCTTTTAGATCAAGCAAAAACATTGGCACGTTGACTGAAAAACCAAAGCATGCTGAGGCTTTAAAACAAAAGTGCCGCATTGCATTTGCAATGAGGCTGTAACTGTCTCTTGTTGTGCATTGCCAGGGTTCTGCTAGATCTCAGAGTTTGCATTTCCATGGTCAGCTGGCAAGTATATTTTTTAAGTAATCTATGCATTTGAGAATAACTGCACTAGTATTTCAGTGTTCTTAATCTCCACTGTATTTCACTATGAAGGACAAAAATGTTAGGGCTTGGGTTTTTTGTTTTTGAGTGGGAGTGTCAGATGGTTTCTATTTGTATTAGTTGGTAATTAAAGGTCTGGGAGTCAGGGAATGAGAGATTTATTCCCAGCTCTGTCACTGTTCTTCTGTATGACCTTGGGCAAATCACTTAACCTCTCTGTGCTTCATCTTTTATCGCTAAAATATAGATAGAGCTACAAGTCTTTACTTCACAGGGATGTGTGAGGCATGTAAACCATGGTGAGATCTTCAGATGGGAAGCAAAAGAGAAATCCAAAGTATAATTGTTCATGATTATTCAGTGTATACAGAAACACTCATCTGTCTTTATTTTTATTCTCAAGGTGATTTTACAATGGATGGAAGAGCAGACTCATTGGTGATGACTGTGCATCTTCTTGCCACCTCTGGACATTCATTACTCTTGCAGCAAACTCTTGATCAGCTTCTGGGGTGGATCTGTCTGGATGTTCGCCTCTTCCTTGTATCCGAACGTGTTACTCCACTGAAGTATTACGAGAAATATCACCGGAAAAGCTCTGGATTTCCTGGGATGTCCATTCTCCTTTTCCTGCATGAGGACTTTGGGGAAGAACGGATTTTTCAGGTCCATGATTTTTTCCAGCACCCTCCATGGCAGGATCACCACATGCAAAATGCTAATGGGAAACTCTGCCCTTATGCACCTGCTGGGCAGGAATTTTATGGTCTGGATGAGCATATGCCTGTATGGGGTGTACGACAAGTTCATTATGGCACTGAAATTCTGCGTGTGACTCTTTACTGTAGCTTTGATAACTACGATGATGCAGTCAGACTTTATGAGATGATCCTACAGAAAGAAGCAACTATGCAGAAGAGTAACTTCTGTGTCTTTGTGCTGTATGCAACACAAACTGTTGCTGTTCAGCTCTGCTTGAAGCAGCTGCCCCCTGGGGTCTCTGTTGAACTGAAAGAATCTTCTGTGTTGCAATTCAAGGTGCACGAAATTGGGCAGCTGGTACCTCTTCTGCCTAATCCATGTATTCCTATCAGTAGCACCCGATGGCAAACTCAGGACTACGAAGGAAACAAAATCTTGCTTCAGGTATTGGGTTTTTTGTGTTCTGTCTTTAATTCAGTAGGTGACTTGCCAGCTAGGAAGAACACAGGGTCTGATTGGAAGATATTTATTTCTTCCTTCAAATTTATCAAAAATTTATAGCTGTCCATCCCATACTCTGGTTGATTTCTCCATTAATAAAACCACCCAAAGTAACACAAAAAGATTGCCAGATATTTTTGTAATATCTCCCCCTGGGCTGATATGGCATTGTGCAGTTAGACCTGATAAATGATCACCTGAAATGCAAGTACGGTACTTTGCAGGCTGGTCTGTAGACAGTTTCACCCTCAGATGAAATTACTGTAAGTGCTTGAATTATTTCTTTATGATAAGGGTTTAGAGTGGACATGTTTTCAGAAGCTGCTTTCTAGCTGTGCTATTGAGTGCCACCCAAGGAAGGGTATGTTTGGGTGTATAGTATCTGTCAATTTTTGTGGAAGTTTTAGTAGTTAAACTGAGCAGTGAAACTGTACTGCTTAGGCTGGAGTGAATAAATCATAGTGAATAAAGGCTTGTTTCTATGGGTAGGTTTTTTCATGTTAACTTTGTTTTTTTGGCTTAAACTGACTTGTGTTCACATGGCACAATTCTTTTTAGAATAATCTTGTGTCCTTTTGCAAATTAGTTTTAGTCCATTTCAGGATGAATTATTCTGGAAAATGGTTCAAGTGGACCTGTCTGTATTTTGGATGAACTTTTCCACCTCTGGCAGTCCTCCTACTGCTATCCCACACTGCGATGCTTTACAACTGATTTTGACCTGTCTGCCTACTTATGTGCAATCTACTGGTCTGGAAGCTGGAAATTTGCGTTCACCTCCCACTCGATATTTCCCAGGAAATCCACTTCAAACGTATTGTCCCAAAAGTCCATTCTTGTTTGGCACGTTGCTCAATATAGTTCTGTGATCATTCGGGCCTTGCATTACATCTCCTCCCTAGAGGTTACATATGATCCCAGCCCACAATAACACAAACTTTGCAGAACCGTTAATTCAGTAAGGTTTCTTCAAGGCTATGGCAGGCTATCATGCATATCAACTGTTGTGCAAATCTGTTGCAGGTAGCATCCCCATTGTATAGATGGGGTAATGGAGGCAGAAAGATTAAAAGCTTGTTGTGTCTGAGGGTCTTGTGATAAGCTGGAGATAAGCATTATACACCCTGCAGGAAGCACCCAGCACTTAGTGTTATTGGGCAGTAAATGACTCACCCAGAGCTAGAAATGAAAACAATGAATTCAGTGGCTCTGATTCTCCACTTACTTTAAACCAGTTTAACTCCCTTGACTTTAATAAACGAACTCCTGATTAGCACCAGTGTGAGGGAAAGAATCAGGCTGAATAGCTTTTAGACCGTACGCTATTTGAGGCTAGAACTGTCATGTGGATGTGTTATATAGCACCTAACGCAACGGGGCCTTGATCTGTAGGCTCTTGGCATTGCTGTAATACAGTAATTATTACTAAGAGTTACCCTTAAAATGGCTTCACCTTCAAATGGTGGACAGGAGTAAGAGCTATGAGAGCAGGCCTAGTATTTGTAACATGCTTTTGAATCAATTTACCTGAAAATTTTAGAAATGTCAATTTTGGGGTTGAAAAATTTTCACAAATATGTTTGTTTTCCAGCTGGTTTATAGATTTAATAGATTTTTTTTTTTGAAAATTCAAAATTTCAATGAAAACATTTCAACTAACTGTATCGCTGAATAATTATTCCTTTGGATCTAAATTACTCAGCATTTTCCATTTAAGTATCTTCCATTTAAACATTTTTATGTCCTAGTATTTTAATTCATTTTCTCATACTTCTGTGTATAGTATAGTTTGGATTATTTCAATAATTTGTAGCAATCCTGTGTAGTTTTTAATTTTTCTCTGATTCTTTGGCAGAGTAATTTTGCCTTCATTTTTATTTTTTCTCTTTCTATTCCTTCTAGAGATTATTTGGTACAATTCCTGATAATCCATCTGCATGGCTAATTTCTTCACTGATCTCTCATTGTTCATCCTCAGTGCAGCTTTTGCTTTTGTGTTTGTACTTTTCAACCTGTCTTTCTGCAAACTAGGTGGCTACCCATCTGCTGTAGGCAAAGGCTTCACTTTGACAGATGCATTTGAATTCCCTGGCAGGAGAGGGTTAGGATTTGTTTTTTAGCTGTGACTCATCCTCCTCCTGTCAAGGGAACTAGGAGCCAGTCTGAACTTGGGGTTTGTGTTTTGTTTTGTTTTGCTTCAAGCAGCACATTGATATGCTGATAGTTTGGCATGAAGAGCCTGATCCTGTGATCCAGGGACTCTCATATCCCACTAGAGGTAATGGCAGTCGAGGGCTCTCAGCACCTCCCAGGATTGCATCTTTCATGCTGAAGAAACCACAGTATCCCTGGTTTGTCAATTAAGAAAAGGAACAAATCCTACCTAAGTCACAAAGGTTCCATATGATCCCTTACTAATGACTAGTTAGCATTAGTTAGGATACCTCCATGTTGAATGATTTTTTGGAAACCAATTTAATATTATTTAATAGTTTGTCTCTGTTAAGGGATCACCTTCCTTCTTTTCAGTCTGTCCTCCCCATTGCAGAATATATCTTGGATGGCAGTTGATCAATTACAAGTATAAAATGTCCTTGGCTTATCACACTTATTAGTTAGTCTGTCTATTCTTCAGAGAATCATAGGTGAGCATTTTTCTATTACAGCAAGTGTCAACAGGCGGCGCTGTTGCACATAACCTGCCAAGTTGTTTTGTGTTATGACTTGTCTACATGGTGACACAGTTGCAGCAAGGTGTGAATGTAAAGTGCTGCATTAGCTTTCCTTGCGCTAAGTGGACCCTGCTACCATGCACTAAAAGGTCTGTAGTGAATTTTGACATTAACAGCAGTATGAGGAAGCACACTACAGAATGTTTAGAGCATGGTCCACATGGCAACTTAGTATGTCAGGTTAATGTACAGTACATTCACACCCTGGGTTGTCACACATTAAGTTGCTGTGTAGACAGACCCTAAGTGTTTGAACAAATGTTCAGTCTTAGAAGGACATGGCTATGTGGTGTTAGTGACTTAGTTACACTAGATTCCATGTATAGGCAGTCTAAGGAGAGAGAGTTGTGTGAGCATTAGGAAAGTTTGCTCACTGCCTTGGTCTCTGGTTAGTCAGTTCTTGAGGCAGAATTGCTCTCTGGGTGTTAGTGTTGAGTTGAGATGCCTGAAAGAAGGGATTGCCCTGCATGCTGTTTGTGATTGTCTGTTCCAGGACTGGCATATGTGTGTAAATAAAACAAGTTATACTTAGAATACACCCAGACTCTGTCACTGATTTCTTCACCACTGGGAAGCCAGCTTGCAATGCCTCAAACATCTGCTACCACTTGGCAGAGGGGCAACTCTAGCATCAGACTGAGACATGGATAATGTAATGTAAGAGGGGGCAACTCTATTCAGATAAAGATTCTTGGTTATCAAAATACATTTGGTGACTTAAGGCCTGAACCTGCAAATCCTAACTCACATGACTTGTGTTTACTTGAGTGAGTAATTATATTACTTCTGTGGACTTTATTCCTTACTAAGAACTACTTCCAAGACTCAGGGTTGGCAGGCTCTCACCCATAACGAATTACCATTCTCCTTCCGATCCCCCTGGTTTTTTTTTCCTCTAGCAAATAAATGATGCAAATTGAAGTCCATTATTATGCTTATATGTGGGTTATTTATTATGAGATAGCTAATATAATTGATAAGAGACCTGATATTTCACATGCTCACCCATCCTCAGTGTTCTCAGTATCTTCCTTGAGTTATCTTTAGTTACTTTACTATTCCATTCTTTGCCCTTTACTGAAGGGTTTATAGGTGTTTCCTAATGCTCGTACTTTGTTAATATAATCATAGAAATTTAGGGCTGGGAGGGACCTCAAGAGGTCATCTGGTCCATCCCCCCATGCTGAAGCAGGACCAAGCATCCCTAGATCATCCCTGACAGGTGCTTGGAGGTTTTTAAGACAAGATTAGACAAGTATAGGGATTCCACAACCTTCTTTGGTTACCTATTCCAGTACTTAACTATTTTTATCATTAGAAAGTTTTCCCTAATATCTAATCTAAATGTCCCTTGCTAAAGATTGTCAGCTACTTCTTGTCCTACCTTCAGTGGACATGGAGAACAATTGAGCGCCATCCTCTTTATAAAACACCTTGACATATTTGAAGACTGTTATCAAGTCCCCCATAGCTGCTTTTTCTCAACACTAAACGTACCCAGTATTTTTAACCTTTCCACATAGATCAGGTTTTCTAAACCTTTTATCTTCTTAGTTGCTCTCCTCTGGGTTCTCTCCAGTTTGTCCAAATCTTTCCTGAAGTGTGGTGCCCAGAACTGGACTCAGTACTCCAGCTGAGGCCTCACTAGTCCCATGCAGAATGGGACAATTACCTCCTGTATCTTCCATATGACTCTTCTATTATAATACACCCCAAAATGATAGTGGCCTTTTCTGAACTGGCATCACAGTGTTGGTTTGTATTCAATGTGTGATCCATTATAACTCCCAGTAGTACTGCAGTACAACTGTCTAGCCAGTCATTTTCTGTTATGTAGTTGTGCATTTGATTTTTTCCTTCCTAAGTGTAGTACTTTGCATCTGCCTTTATTGAATTTCATCTTAAGAACGTAAGAAAATGCCATACTGGGTCAGACCAATGGTTGGTCTAGCCCAGTATCCTGTCTCTAACAATGGCTAGTGCCAGAGCTTCAGGGGGATTGTACAGAACAGGGTAGCTGGAGAAATCTACCCCTGTTTTCTCCTCCTGTCTTCTCACAGTCAGTGATTGAGAACTGTCCCAAGAGTGAAGTTGCATCCCTGACCGTCTTGGCTAGAAGCCATTGATGGTCCTGTCATCCATGAACTTATCCAGTTTTTTTTTGAACCCAGTTATATTTATGGCCATCACAATGTCCCCTGGCAATGGGTTCCACTGGTTAATTGTGTGTTGTGTGAAAAAGTTACTTCCTCTTCTTTGTATTAAATCTGTTGCGTTTAGTCATTTTTCCCACATCATTCATGATTTTTAGACCTCTATCTTATCCCCCCTTACTTGTCAATTTTTTTTTAAGCTGAACAGCCTTAATCTTTTTAGTGTCTCCTTTCATGGAAGCCATTCCATACCCTTTATCACCTCTGTCACCCTTCTCTGAACCTTTTCCAGTTTTGCTATAACCTTTTTGAGATGGGGAGTAGGGGAGACCAGAGCTGTGGATGCACTGTGGATTTACATAGCGATTATGATATTTACTGTCTTACAGTCCATGGTTTGGCCATCTTCTCCACATTTGCATATCATGCTATCCATTTGTGTAGTAGGAAATTGTGATGCCTGTGTAAGGTTCTGAGGCATTTCACTGTGATCCTTCTCTTATACGGCCTGGCAAAGCCAGGTAGCTGGTCTGTAGGATTCATAATGAAATCTTGATTCTTGACTTTGCTATTTTCCCACAGCGTCTGCCATTTGTTTTTGTTTTTTGGTGTTTTTGGTGATGGTCCCAAGGTTTTGAGAGCTTTGACCATTAACCAGAAAGGATTTCAGGATTTAAGGCATCATTTTGGGGACTTATGCAGGCCTTCACAGAAAAGTTAGTCTGCATTTGTTATCACACAGGTAGATTCTCATATTATTGCAAACCACTGATAAGTATCCTGAGTATGGTTTTTTTTAACTAGTTGGGTACCCACCTTATAGTAATTTAATCTAGACCGTATTTCCTTAGTTTACTTATGAGAATATCATATGGGATTGTGTCAAAAGCCTTATTATATCACATCTACAGCTCTTCCTTGCTCCAGTAGTCCAGTAACCTTGTCAATGAAGGAAATTAGGTTGACTTGGCATGATTTGTTCTTGAAATCATGTTACTTATCACGCTATTATTCTGTTGGTGCTTACAAATTGGTTGTTTAAACATTTGTTCCAGCATCTTTCCATGTATAGAAGGTAGGCTGACTGGTTTATAATTCCCTAGGTTCTCTTTGTTCCCTCTTTTAAAGATAGGTACTATGTTTGACCTTCTCCAGTCCTCTGGGACCTCGCCGATCATCCATGAGCTCTTGAAGATAGTCACTATTGAGTCCAAGACTGCTTCAGCTAATTCCTTAAGGAGCATAGAATGAATTTAATCAGGGCCTGTCAACTAGAATACATCTAATCTATCTAAATATTCTTTAGCTTGGTCTTTCCATCTTCTGGCTTGTGTTCCTTCCCCCTTGTTAATATTAATTGTGTTAAGCATCTGGTTGCAAGTTACGTTTTTAGAGAAAACTGAAGCAAAATAGGCATCAAACACCTCTGCCTTCATAATATCATCCATTAGTAGCTCTCCTTCCCCGCTAAGTAGTTGACCTAGCCTTTCTTTCTCTTATTCCTAATGTATTGATAGAACGTCTTCTTATTTCCTTTCATGTCCCTTGCTAGGTGTAACTGTTTTTGTGCCTTAGCTTTCTGATTTGTCCCTACATGCTTGTGCTAGTCTTTTGAACTCTTCCTTAGCAATTTGTCCATGCTTCCACTTTTTTGTAGGATTCCCTTTTGATTTTCACTAATGGAGTCATTAATGAGCTCCTAATGGAGCCAAATTGGCCTCTTACTATTCTTGCTATTTTTTCTTTGTCAGTATAGTTGGCTGTTGTGCCTTTAATACTGTCTCTTTGAGAATCTGTCACTTCTCCTGAACAATTTTTTTTCCTTTCTGTTCTTCCCCTGGGACCTTACCTATCAATTCTCTAAGATTGTTAAACTCTGGGGGGGCGGGGGGTTAAGTCCATTGTACTTATTCTGCTGCTTTCACTCCTTCCTTTCCTTGGAATCATGAAATCTATCACTTCATGATCATTTTTATCCAAGTTGCCTTCAACCTTCAGATTCACAACCAATTCCTCCCTGTTAGTCAGAACCAAGCCTAAAGTGGCTTCCCCTGTCAAGGTATGATTCCCCACTCTGAACCTTAGCGTTCAAAAGATGGGGTACCTGCATGAACCCCTCTAAGCTTAATTGCTAGCTTAGAAATGATAGAGCTGCCACCACCCAAAAATATAGTGTTTTGGGTCACTTTCTGACTCCCCAAACTCTTCCCTGGGGACCCCAAGATCCAAACCCCCTTGGATCTTAACACAAGGAAAGTAAACCCTTTCCCCCACCGTTGCCTCTCCCATGGCCGTCCGCGCCACCCTGAGTTTTATCCTGGGAGACTATAACAGATCAAGCTCCATGAATCTAAACAAAGAGGAAATTCGCCTTCCCCACTCCTCTTTTCCCCCCACCACTCCCTGAGAGAGAGAGAGATTCCTAACACAGAGAGAAAATCAGTTTTTCCCCCTCTTCTCTCCTTCTCCCACAAATTCCCTAGTGAGTGCAAGACCCCCTCCCTGAGTCTTAACAAAGGAAAACAATCAAGGTTCTTAAAAAAGAAAAGAAGCTTTTAAATAAAGAAAGAAAAAGTAAAAAATATACTCTGTAATATCAAGATGAAAAAATGTTACAGGGTCTTTACAGCTTATAGAGACTAGAGAGAATGTCCCCGCCAGCACAATACAAGTTGCAGCAAACAGGCAATACAATCCTTTCCAAGCAAAATACACATTTGCAATAAAGAAAAATAATCAAAGAACTAAAGCACCTTTCTAACTAGTACTTACTAAATTTAGCAGAAGAGACTTTTTCAGAAAGATTGGAGGAACCTGGATGCATGTCTGGCCTTCCTAGCCCCCAGAGAGAACAAAGCAAAAACCCAAAAAACACAAACAAGGCTTTCCCTCCACTGAGATTTGAAAGTATCTTGTCTCCTGATTGGTCCTCTGGTCAGGTGTTCCAGGTTTACTGAGCTAATTAACCCCTTACAGGTAAAAGAGACATTAACCCTTAACCCTCTGTTTATGACATGGTTACTACTTCTACCTTCTGAAACAAGAAGTTGTCCCCAACACACTCCAAGAACTTACTGGACACTTTGTGTTCTGAAGTATTACTTTTTCCAACAGATTTTAACCTTAAAACTCATACGAAAAGTGCTAGATATTTTAACACAAATCAGACTGGATTTTTGGAGTCTTAGAACTAAATCAGCAAACTAATTTAACATTTGTATGAGACCATAAAATTCAGTGCATGTGTGACTTAAAATAAGATTAGAATTTGACTCTAATGGTATCCCTGAATCTTTGTTTTTGTTTTGTTTTTTTCTTTATCAAAAGAGTGAAATTTGTGATTAGTTTCAAAGTAAAATGAAAATTTATAAATGTAATGGTACATTGAAATGAATGGATCAGCTCATTCATAAATTCTTTAGCCTGGGTTTCCACATCCAAGTTGTAGAAGATAATAATGGAACCCGTAATCATTGATGATTTCAGCATGATAGCTGCAGTTGAGGACAGAGTAGTCACTTCATTGCTGTTCAAGCAATGATTTAATAGTGTTCTCATCAATCTTTCTTTAACAGGTTCAAGGCAACTCAAAACACAATGAAAAAAATGATGGGCTTTCCAATCAGCACAATAATGCAGGTGAAGAAAAGATCCTACAGAATTCCACGCTAGCCCCCTTTCCCACAAAGTGGGTTAATCCAGAGCAGAAAAGCCGGAAGATCAGAATGATGAAGTGTAAAATCAAATCAGAACACAGAATTATTTCTGGGAGCATTAGCAGCACCCCACAGAATAACTCCTGGTCTTCATCCCAGGCCAGCAGTCCAGCAGCTACTTCACAGTCTGATACCACCTCTTTCAATGTAAGTGCAGGAACTAAACTGAACATCTCCAGCCAAGAAATCCATTTTCAAAGGCAAGAAGCAGAGACCAATGTTGACACAGGATTTACGGTAGTAAATTCTGAATACAACCCATCTCCACTTAGCAGGTTTTCAAGGGACTTGCAGGACAGCCTTCCTCAACCACAAGCACCAATCTATTCATTAGCTGCTGCTGGCTCCAGAATCAACTTGCCTTCTAAGGATAGTATCCATCTGTCGTTATCTGCTGTCAAAAAAAATAAAGGAGCAGGGCAGACAGCTTCAAACTTTCACTTGCAAATATCAAGAGCAAACCATGGAAATGAAACTGAAGAGGAGGAGGAATTCTTTATTTGACTTGAAACAAATGTGCCTGACAGACTGACTTTAAAACTGATAGATAAATGCTTTATTCTGGAAACAGAGAGAAAGCAATCTGCAAGCTGTTTAACTCTGTGTTTATACAGACACCAAGATGCTTAGGCTACCTGTTCTGTTATGTAAAAAGACTTCAGTGAGGTTTTATTGCAATAGTCACTTTATGTACAAAAATGTAATGAGTCAGAGGGCAAAACCACAAAAAATAATCATATGCAGTTACACAGTGAGTCTGATTCTTTTAAATACAGAACACCCAACAGTGTAATTGTGCAATGAATGGGAATAAGCCATGTGAGTCCTATTACTGTTTGTAAATGTTAATCAGTAGCCTGTGACACATTCTGTCTTGTGTAGTTGCATTAGAGGGCTTTGGCACTGGGGAGGCAGTGGAATGCTACACTGCTAAAAATAGCAATGTGGACATGGGAGGCACTGTATGAGTGTGTAGAGAGTTGTGCAGGGTACATAGAGTTCAGGTGGGTAGGGCACTCTACTCATCTAAAATAGTGCCTCAGCATCTACTCTGCTATTTATACCTGTGCTAGCTGGACGTGGAGCGTCTGTACCCTACATGCTGCCATAAGTGTATATTTACCTTTGGTGGTGGCATGGTCACAACGTGTGAGCAGGCTTGCAATGTCTTTCTCCTTCTAGGTGCCCTCTCATTTCTCCCTCTGCCATCATCCAGACTTGAAAAGTGTGAACATGATCATTCATATGCATTTAAATGACACCAAATCACACCCTGACACACCCCCATCAAGCTACTTTTCATATTTTTGAAGAAAACTATTTAAAATCAATCGTTTGAACTCTGTTTTCTCCCCACGAAGCACATGCCCCCTGCCCTCTCAATGCTCCATGGAATAAAGTTAGAAAAAATATGCATGATCTTTGTTAGACCTCTGTGCAATTATCAGCATGGTGAAAATCCCAATTGAATTTTAAATGGCAGGAGACAAACAGGAACCATTGGAGCTGAGAGAGCTACCAGAATGGTAAAAGGTAAAAATTCAGTAAAGGGTGCTCACCAAACGACAAATGAAACCATTCATTTAAAAGAAACAAATGTTTATCAAGATTGGATTTATTTAAAGTTTTCCTAATGGAGAACGATTACCTAGGCCAGAAAGGAGGAGAGTTAGAGGGGGCTGGACTGAAAGGTCAACAATTACGAAGAGCATGGCAAAAATCTGATAAGCCCATTTTACTCTTGTCCAGAATATGAGGAACACATGGACCCTCACTGCCAAAAGAGGGTAAATTTGGAGTCATGACAAGGAGATGCTACTTTATACTGTGCCCTCTTGAAAGTGTCTGCTCTGTCCTGGCTGATGGAATATTTCATAACAGAGGAGGAGGGCTTGGCTAGGTTTACGTTTGTCATAGACTCATAGACTTTAAGGTCAGAAGGGATCATTATGATCATCTAGTCTGACCTCCTGCATAATGCAGGCCACAGAATCTCACCCATCCACTTCTATAACAAACCCCTAACCTATGTCTGAGTTACTGACATCCTCAAATTGTGGTTTGAAGACCTCAAGCTGCAGAGAATCCTCCAGCAAGTGACCCGTGCCCCATGCTGCAGAGGAAGGCGAAAAACTTCCAGGGCTCTTGCAATCTCCCTGGACGAAGAATCCTCCCGCCGAATATGTGTGATCAATTAAACCCTGAGCTGTGGCATATCTGCGTGATCACCGTCAGCACTCAGGAAGATTCTTCGTAACTCATGTCAACCCATCTAAAATCGTCACGACCAATGGGCATACTTACTGCTGTAATCAAAGTCAATTTTGCTACTAATTGCCAAATTAGGCCTATCCTCATAGCATCCCCTCCATTAAATTTTCAGTTAGCCTTTAAAGCCAGATATGTCTTTTGCCCCATTCCTCTTGGGCTGTTCCAGCATATTCCTCTAATGGTTAAATTCGTTAATTTCAAGTCTAAACTTCTAGTGTCCAGTTATTATCCATTTGTTCTTGTGTCACATTGGGTATAGCTTAATTTTCTCTTCCTCCCTTGATTTAATCCCTCTGATATATTTTTTTAAAGCATCATTCCGTCTCGCCTTTTTGGTTAGGCTAAACAGCCAACTCTCTTGAGTCTCTTCTCTGACAGTTTTCATTTCTCAGATCATCCTAGTAGCCCATCTCTGACCTTGTTCCAGTTTCAATTTTCTTCTTAACTATGGAGGGACCAGAACTGCACACAGTATTTCCAGATGAGGTCACCAGTGCTTACTATAACATACTAAACCTCCTTATCTTTGTGAATACCTCGCCTGATGCACCTAAAACTGTATTGCTTTTTTAACGGCCTATCCATTGGTGGCTCTAGTTCTCTGTGATCAACAATACTCCAAGGTCCTTCTCTCTCTGTTACTTCCAACTGATGTGTCCCATTTTAACAAATTTTGTTATTAATCCCTAAATGCATGATCTTGCATTTTCACTATTAAATTTCTTCTATTATATTACTCCGTATTACAAGGTATTCAGATTTCCTGTATGATATCCGGTCCTTCTCTCTTGTTGCATATACCAGCTTTGTGTCATCTCTCAATTATTGCCTTTCCACTTTTTGTGCCAAGATCAGTAATAAAGTTAACATATGATTTGTCCCAAAACTGTCCTAGGAACTCACTGTACACTCTTCAGTCCTGCCAGTTCATCTTTCAGTACGACCATTTGTAGTATCTCCTTTAACCAGTCTCTTATCCATCTTTAATTTTCATGTTGATCTCCATCTTCCAATTTAAACTATTAATTCCCATTGTGACCTGTTCAAATGCCTTACTGATTCGAGGTAATAGATCCACTGCATTGCCTTTGTCTAAAAAATCTGTTACCTTCTCAAGAAGAGATCAGGTGGTTGGCAATGATCTTACCTTTTGTAAACCATTGTGTATTTTTGTCCAATTACCATTGACCTCAATGTCCTTAACTACTTTCTCTTTCAATTTTTCCAGAACTTACATCTCAGATGTCAAACTACGCTGTAGTTGTTTCGGATCACTTTTTTTCCCTTTCTTAATAGATGAACCGTGTAGCAATTCTCCGTCATATGGTCAACTCCTGAGTTGACTGATCATTAAAAATTCTTGCTAATTGGGTTGCATTCATTGTGCCAGTTCCTTTAATATTCTTTGGAGAAAGTTATCTGGGGTCCTTGATTTTGTCTTAAGCTGTTCGAGTTTGGCTTTCTCAGGTTGTGGTACATATTCTACCACTATCTCATTCCATTTTCATCCTTCTGTATCCTAGTCCTCATTGCTTATTAAGAGCTGAGGCACAGTATTATTTAGATTTGGGCATGCTAGATTATCCTTAACCTCCATTTCATCCTTAGTGTTTGCAGTCTCATCTTCTTTCTTTTGTTTTTTTTATTTTTATAAGGCTTAGACCTTTTATATTGGTTTTAATTCCCTTGCAAGGTCACCTCCATTGGTTTTAGCTTTCTCACTTCATCCTCATGTCTGACCTCATAGGTAGCTTCCTTGCTAATCCACCTCTTCTATCTTTGTAGGCTTTCTGCTTTTTCTTAATTACCTCTCTGAGATGCGTGCTATCCGTTGGTTCAACTCCTGCCTATGATTTTTTCCCCTTTCTTGGAATGCAGGCTTTTTTAGTTTTCTGCAACTTTGACTTGAAGTAATTCCAGGCCTCCTCTGCCTTTAGATCCACAAGTTCTTCAGTCCAATCCACTTTTCTAACTAATTTCCTTAATTCTTTAAAGTTAGCCCTTTTGAAATAAAAAACCTTAGACCCAGATCTATTTTTGTTTATCCTTCCATCTAGTTTGAACTGCTCTTGCCTGCTCTGAGGAGGAGTGGACTAGGGAGGGGATGACCAGTGCTGTGCCCCGTTCATTTCAGATTTAGCCTCATCACCATCCCTAGCCAATGACTGGCCCACCTGAGACTTGTGAACTCATGCTACCTGTGCCTGAAGACCCAAGAATCCTGCAGCAGAATTAAGGTCCTGCTTACTGCTGAGTACCAGGGCCATGCATATAACACTCCTGCTGCTACCTCACAAGGGCATTGAGATGGCCACTGCAGCTTGCCTGTTACAAAGGGCTGGAAAACAACATATGAGTCTATGCCAGCTAAAATAAGGAGGGTAAACACACCCTATGCTTCAGTGTGTGACCTTGATTACCCATGCAGGTCCAAAAGGATTCTTTTCCTCTTTGTGAACAACCTAGCCTAATTAGCCAGAGGGGTGCTGTGGTTTGTTGGCGTTTTGTCTTGGGGCAGGCTAACTCCCACTTTCATTCCATCTGCTTTCTCTTGAATAAATCTGCAAAAGGCTCCTGCTTAGACTTTGAACTGTGGGTCTTCTCTAAAAAATAACTGTGATAGCACAGCATCCTCTCACTCAGCATATCTGCTCTGTTCCAGGTTGTCTCTAAATCCTATTTGTGTATTTTAGTGACACAAAATAAGCTGGGTCAGCTCATATATTAGCTGTCTTTGCGTTGTTTCAGTAGGAGTTCTTTCTTTATAGGATTAAATGCCTGATTCTGAGCAGCGCTGAGCACCCTGAGTGGTCATTCAAATTAACAGGACCTGTGGTTTTCAGGATCAGGCCTTAATACTGCCAAGATGGAATCAAATGAGCGAGAGCTATTCGGGCTGCTGTTCTCCAGCAGCAACTGTGTGTGTGCTGGGAGAATGTGTTCTGACGTGTAGAATGACACATGTTCCTAATATTATTTTCATGTGCCACATATTGTCATACCGTGCCAGGCTATCCTGAAAACATATTCTTATTTGCCTGTGTCCTGTGCAAAGGAAACCATGGTGTGTGGCTTGACATGCAGAGTTATAGATCCGAGTTAGAACGTCCATTGCCAGAGATAACTGGTCTTCCATTTTATACTGATACCACAAGACACTTACTTTTTTAAAAGATATTTCCTCCTACAGTCTGTAGTAGTTTTAATCATTTTCAATAAAACAATGTTACATTTTACTGCACACAAGCTGATGATTAATAACAACACAGAATGGTATAAATTTACCCAGCATTTCACAAACCCAGAGCATGGTGATTTGCCACCACTGGAGACATGCTAATATGAAGTAGCCAAGCTAATACAAGACAAGAGACAACAGTTCAGGCAAAGATTGGTGGTGGTGAATTACTGGAGAGGAGAATCGGGTGGTGGATGGATTCCTGGAATAAGAGGTTTTAAGAGGGGATTTAATGGCTAGTGCCCTAAATATAGAAGTATAGCTGTGATGCCATGAGTACCAGCAGGGGTAGCCACCCCAGTATGTGTCTAGAGTCTGAAATGGGCTTACACTTGGGGCAACTAATTTCTTCTGTCACTTGCATTGCTGTGCTTGCACTTCTATTTTGAACACACTAGCTTGATCACTTTCCACCTCCACTGAAAACAGACCCTGATTTGGGTGGAGCTAGTCCTAATTTGCCCTAGGAGAATCAGGCCTTGGGGGTAGGGAGGGGCAGAGGGTGCCTTATGGACAAAAAAAAGCCAATGTCTCTAGTAAATAGAAAAGAATGAATGATGGTTCAAATTTAACAAAGGGAAGAGCTACACTATGCTGGTGAGTGAGATTTAAATGACTTGACAGGTAAAAACAGTGAGGAGAGAACACAGGAGTATAGGAGCAAATAATGAGATCTACACAGGCCCAAGATCACCTAGGTCCTTGACACTGAGGGTTAGGAGTTATACTCTGAATTCTCTTCAGAGCAGTTTTTCCTAGTCAATAGAGCACTGGATTAGGACTCAGGAACCCTGGGTTCTATTCCCAGCTCTGCCACTGGTCTGCAGGGTAACCTTGGGTAAAGTCACATTCAGTCACTATGCTTCAGTTTCCCCCTCCATAAAATGGGGACAATGATACTGACCTTCTTTATAAAGTGCTTTGAGTTATACTGATGAAAAGTGCTAGATAAGAGCTTGGTGGTGGTATAACTTAATATACTGGTATTTATAAAAGATGTTATTCTGTTAACAGGTGTCCCCTACGACACGCTCCTCACAAGTCGAAGTCATAGTCTTGTATTGCCATTTGAAACAACAAATAATAAACTGTTTATTCCATTACAGGCTTCTAAATAGTTAAACATCTTCACCCTTGAATGCTCCAAGCAATGGGTAGAACAACTTCCATTTCCACTAGTACCTGAGAGCCAAGGTAGGCCTTGAAACGTGCAGAAAGTAAATGTATTCAGTTCCCACTCACTACATGGAGGGCACATTGGTGGTATGTCTAGAGCTCACAGTTATTCTCTGCTTACCAGGTTCATGAAAAGCAGAGTGTAGTTTAGAGCAGTCCAGAGGCTGCTCTAACTGACAGCAGGGGCTGGGTAGGCTCTTGGTTGCCCCAAAATATGAATGCAGAGGTATCTAAAAGCCACTTCCAAGGCTTGCACCACCCTGTTCCTATCTCAAATGCAGTAATAGAATCATACAGAATTGGAGCCAATATTTCCCCTCAGAAGAAAATATTCACAATTTCAGCAAAAGGAAAATTCCAGTGTCAAAATCTGAGTGACTGAATCTAATCACATATAAATGTAGTCATTCTATTCCCATCTATATGGGGTCAGTGCTTCATGTCTTCCTGTCATAAACAGATGGTTAAGGGTTAATGTCTCTTTTACCTGTAAAGCGTTAAGAAGCTCAATGAACCTGGCTGACACCTGACCAGAGGACCAGTACGGGGACAAGATAGTTTCAAATCTTGGTGAAGGATAGTTTTTGGTTGTGCTGTATGTTTTGTTTGTTTTTCGTTCTTGGGGCTAAGAGGGACCAGATGTACACCCAGGTTTTCTCCAATCTTTCTGAATCAGTCTCTCATGTTTTTCAAAGATAGTAAGTACGTAGCCAGGAAAGGGATAGACTTATGTTTGTTTTTCAACTTGTAAATGTGATTTTGCTGGAAGGATTTTATTCTCTGTTTGCTGTAACTTTGAATCTCAGGCTGGGAGTGGGGAAGTCCTCTAGTCTATATGACTCTGAATACCCTGTAGCATTTACATCTGATTTTAACAAAGATATTTTACTTTTTACTTTTTTAATTAAAGCTTTCTTGTTAGACCTGATTGATTTTTCTTGTTTGGAATCCAAGGGATTGAGTCTGAACTCACAGGGATGGGGGGAAAAGGAGGAAGGAATGGTTATTCCTCTTTGTTTAAGATCAAGGATTTGGATCTGTATAGCTCCCAAGGCAACCCCAGGGAGGGGAAAGTCTGGGGTGGGGAAGAGAGGGGTGGTTTATTTCCTTTTTTAAGACCAAGGTTTGGGTCTTGGTGCAGAAGGTGGGGAACAGGAAGTGTGCCAAACACTATATTTTTGGCTGGTGGCAGCGTTATCAGATCTAAGCTAGGAATTAAGCTTAGAAGGGTCCATGCAGGTCCCCACTTTTCGGACGCTAAAGTTCAAAGTGGGAAAAAAACCTTGACACTTCCATTCCAGTTTTCTTGAAGTGGTTCCTCAGAAACTCTGCAGCTAATACAATCCTTTTATATGATATCCACCTTTCTACTTTTGGGTCTTCCAACCCTTCTCAGACCCTCCACTTCTAATTTTAACACCCAGTTTCCTATATATCCTTCTGATCCTCTTTTCATACGCCCAAACCATCTAAGCCTGTATTCCCTCAGCTTTTCTATAATTGGTACCACCTTTGCACTTCCCCTAATTCGTTTATTCTAAACATGATCTATCCTTCTAACTTCAAACATCCATTTTAACATTTTCATTTCCACTGTATTCAAGACCTGCTCTTGTTTAATCACATATAAAAGTAAATAAAAAATTGAATGCATTTAAAAGAATAATTGGCACTCCACACTTATCAAAGTGGAGGCTTGCTATTTATCAGGCTGGATCTACTGCAAAGTATCCTTACAATGGTATTTTCCACTGAGACCATTTACAGCTATGGAGATGAGGAAGTGACAGGTATTCTAAGAATAGTTCTGAATGATCACATGCAATGGACATCGTAGTAAATAACGATTTCTATAACAAATCACTGCCCTTTTCCTTAGCCTTATTGGTCTAACTTTCTTGGAACTGCAGGTTCAGATCCCAGCAGATTCAGATCCTTTGTCCTTCAAGACCAATGAACAAGAATGTGAGCCTTCCTAATATGATCCCTTAATAAACAAGGCTGATCTGCCCAGGCAGTGAGGGCCTCTGCCCAGTCATTTTTTGGAAGAGTAGAGATTTAGCTCACTTTTCACAGTTGAAATGTCCTTCCTTTCTGTAGGATGCTGTATGTTCGTTGGCCCATAACTCCCCAGCTTGAAGCATTTCACTAGTGCTGTTTGTCTGCAGTTTTGTGAAGTACTTGTGGGTCTTTTGGGACAAAATGCCCTAAATAAATGTTCGTATCCCAAGCTCCTGGAGCCTTTATTCTATTGCTCCATGTAAAGGCTGTCTCTAATATAAATGGGAATTGTTATTTCTTTTCAAAATGAGCAACAGTATCTTTAAAGTGAAGTTCAAAGTGTCCTGAAGAGAGACACACAAGATAATGGCCCAATCCTGTTTCCACTGAAGTCAAAGCCAAAATTCTCATTGACTTCAGTGGAAACAGAATTAGGGCCTTAGACTCTCCAAGAAATTTTACGCTAAAATAAAAAAGGTATTTCCATAGTAATCCCCCAATGTTCAGTTCATAACGGGGCCTATCCAAACTCTGTGCTTAACATGGTGTACAGAAATGGAAAAGCGATAGCTTGTTAGAGAAAACAATGTGATGGTCAGAGGTGGTCCCTGCACTCTCCTGGAGCCTTGTAGCCTTGTTGTTTTGTGGATCCAATACAGGCAGACTCCTGTCCCTACATGGAGCCCTGCCTAAGGGTTCACACACATTCTTCATGCTGCAAACCTGGGTCCAGAATCAGGAAATAATGCTTCAAAGCAATTAAGGAGTTTTTCTGAGCTGTTCGGAGTGCTGGAGTTTTTGCCCAGGGTTTTAGCATTAAATTGAAGGACACTTGGACCATGGTGGTTCCTCAGTTTTTGGTTCTTTAAATACTGTGCAGCTTAGTATAAGATAAAATCAGTCATATGAGATCTCACTGCCTTACATTCACATTTAATGGTATTGCACTGAATAATTTAACCATCTGGTTTTCTATCGCAAGTTAAATTCCATACTCACTTTAAGTTTCACCTTGCTTAAATACTGGGCCACTTTGTCTCCAGTGCGCTAGTGTGGGTATCTCACTGACTTCAGTGGGGTTATCTGAGGGGTGAGTTTGGGCTCCCACTGTGTATTGTCTCTGCCTTTTCCAATTCAGAGGCATGAGTTGTTTCCAGTGTGAGTTAATCAGAAGTGCTAAATTTGAGCTCAGCACTGCACAAGGCATGGACTGAAGACAGTGCTCTCCCCAAGGAGCTTCCAAAGAAGATAAGGCAAAGTGCAAGTAATAACTTTAATTATTTTGACCCCTAATTTGTGAACATCACAAATAAGTCTTTAGGAAGCACTTGAATGTTGGAGGTTGATAGTGTGGCAAATCAGAAAGGGGAAGCATTGCATGGATGCTGGGTGGAGGTGTTGGGTAAAAAGAGAGAGGTGGGATGGGATTGGATGGGGTATACTACCCCTGTAGGTTTTGGAAAGGCCCCATGCATATTGGCCAGAATCACCCAGAGATAGAACTAAACTCCACAGACATTCCTGTTTTCTCAACCAGGGACAGAGTGCCAGGGTGCATCTAGAGAGTAGATGTAGCTTATAAAACTCTGTGGCCCAGATGCCATACGTAAAGGGGAAGCAGAAGAAAGGAGTGACTTAGTGGTGGGCTATGCCTGAGCAACCTGGTCAAGCTTGCTAGGGCCTTGTAGAGCCCACACAAGTAGTGTCTCCCACTGTTTGTGGGTGAAGTCCATAAACAGAGTATCTAGGTTAGCATTGCTGGCTGAAGAGAAGAAAAGCTTTTATCCATTATCTTTTTTACATAATATTTGTTCTACAATCTTAGTTATAGCAAAACAAATAAAAATAAACATGCCTCAATAGAGAGCTGAATAATGATGCGCAGTATTATGCCCGGAGACGCTATGGAATTGCAACCGAGAATAAAAAGCAGAACAGAGGGGAAGAAGTGAGTCACATACTTTGTTTATACAGAGCCTGAAATGATGTAGTTCCAGTTTGATTTGCCCCTAGACTCTTGGCACTGTAGAAATGTTAAACAAGAAGGGTCAGCAGAAGAAAAGGAGGTGAGAAATTGAGTGATAAGGAAAGACTACAACACAATATCATAGAGAATTGCTAGAGGAGTAGGACAACTGATATTACAGGCTTTTTGTTTTCAAAACATTAGGCCAAATTCAAATTCTTCCCTGGTGTAATTTATTGGCTTCTTTGCATTCACACCAGAAATGGATTTGGCCCAATGGACATGATTCTAACCTTACCCTGGTTGTAGATTGAACTTGGGCCTAACTGCTGTGGAGATGCTTATCAATCATATGGTCAATAAGTTATATGTCTATAAATCGTGTCTTTATCTAGCGGTGCTGGATGCTCTTTAATGTGATGCCATAATTTGTGCTATAGATCAGCAGCCAAGCATCCCCAGAAAGCTATCTAGGCATATTGGGCCTGATTCAAAGCTTGCCTAGACTGCTTCAAGTAAGGAATAATGGCTCTGAAATTTCAGAGTGTGTCCATTTGTTTCTATTGCTGCTTTCTTGCAACACTGATGATGGTGAGCTACAATGCATTAGTCTGCAGGTGGTGTAGCTCTGGCACTACTTTGAGTAGAGCAACCAGAAGTGTGAAAGTGAATGATGGTTTACAGAACAGCATGGATTTAGGCTACAGTCTGACTGGCTGAAGGGGGTGCGAAGACATGTAATTAACTTCCTAACAAATGTACATTTTATGTGAGGGCTATTGTCAGTCTTCAGACTGCACTGCCCTTCACACAGTGTTGATGATGGAAGCAGGACTGTGACCCAGTGACTTATGTGAAATGATTTTGGTTTTCTCAATCTAATTCTCGGTAGACAATTATCCATAGGTTAACTGGCAAACTTGTTAGCATTCTCATCAGAGAGGCCCAGGATTGACTGGGCGTGGGGAATGAAATAACCCTTGACCTCTACTGGTGGTCCTTTTAGATTAAGTCTGAGGAAATATCTGCCATTTAACGGTCAGGGTGGGGGAGCTAAATAGACAATTCCAGCCTATAGGGCTGTCAATCTGGAACTCTTTGAGCACTACATTCACAAACACATTATCAAACATTTCCAAGACACACACATCAGATTTCAGTTTCACCAGACCAAAAAGATATCTAATATGAAGGACAAATTCATTCCCAAACCAAGGCCAATAGCAGTATAATCTCTGAAGGGAACATACTAGGACTATATTTTCTTTCTGTTGTATCACATTAATATGCATCTGCATCTGCTCCCATGCACCCTGCCTATTGAGCAAATCACCCATTGAACTTTTTTAAACCTCTTCTAATTCTGATGGCTTTTGTAATTACTCACTTTGTAGAACCATTCTTGCCAAGCCACAGTGGAACTAACTCAAAAGATCGCTTTAAATGATGCCTAAATAATTAATTGGCCAGCCCTGCTGAATACAAAAATGCTGCAATGGCTTCATTTAGCAGGAGTTTCAACCAAACATTTTTAGCCTAAAATAAAAGGTTATTCTCTCATCTGCTCAAGTCAGATGGTGTCAGTAATAGGGAGCGGGCAATTCTGGAGATGAAAGAGCCTGTAAGTCTGACAAAAGAGCAAAATGAAGGTGGCATTTTGGAAAAGAGGGGAGCACTCCGTGGATTCTACTTAATGCAAACTTCAGGCACCGTTGATGCTGTTGCTTTCATTCTTCTAACCCCTGGCTACAGTAACAGCACCTTTTGTCTAGCCTGAAAGTAGCAGAAGGGTATTTTCTGAAGCTCAGGGGATGAGTTGCCAGGGAGAGAGAGAGAGCAGCGTTCTGTAGCATCCTAGATACAGAATATAAAAAGCACTGGGCTTAATGCCCAGCACATATTGGCCTTGGGCTCAGGAATAAGGTAGATAGCATGGGCTAAATTAGCCCCTGGTGTAACTCCATTGAAGTAAAGTTATGCCATGGGTTGCTGTGGCCTCTTATATTGAAAAAACCTTTGGAATGGAGGCTTAAAGACTTGGGTGGAGGAACAAATGCTGGATGAAGTTCTCGGTAGGGACTAAGGCTCATGTCTCAACATTTTGGATCAAATTCAGCTCTCATTTACACCTCTATGAATCTGGAGTGACATTAGTGAAGCTAGTCCAGATTTACAATGCTGAGGTTGACACAGGAGTTGATCTCTCTCCCTTGTCTTAGCGCTGGCAGGATAGATGCCATCTGTGTGTGTTTATAGTTTGCTCTCTTCTTTATGTGCTGACACCCAAGACCATTAGGACCTGGCAGCAGTTTGTGTGGTGTGCAGCACATGGGAAATCCAGCTAAGAGGATTAGCAGAAAGACAGGAAGAAACCTGTCACTTTAGATGAGCCCAAACAAGGAGCACTTGGCAAATTTGTATTGCAACCAGCTGCAGTTTTTAACCTCATGATGATCAATAAACTGGCTTATGACATAAGATTGCTGTTGGCATTTTAGCATATGTTGCATTGAGAGCCACTGTGTTATATATTTAACTAGTATCATTAAATGCACTATTACAATTTCATTTAAATGGCTGGTAAAGAGTGCAAACTGGAAGACATGAACAATGGAGCCCTCAGGTTTATCCAGTCAGGTACAGCAGGCAACATGAGCTTCCCCATGTTGCTTTGACTCTGCCCTGACCTACCTCTACAGTGTAACTCAAGTGTCAATCCTCTTCAGTCCTTGGGCTTTGCTGAGTCTGGCAGACAATTTGTTTTTATTACCAGTCTTTTGTGACCAGTCCACATGTCAATTCACTTCATATGGCTCATTAAAGAGCCATCAGCTGGAAAAGACTTTCAGTCTCTATTGAACTGGATCAAATTACCACCAGTGACCTAGATGTGAAAGGTTACATAGCCCATTACCAATCTCCTGAGCCATCCAGCCTCCTGTTCACTTACAGCTGAAAAATGAAAAAGCCCTTTCCTCTAGAATTTTGGCTGGGTAGAGTATGTATATTCCTCCAATTCAGAATATAGCACTCGGATCATAGAACTGAGTCTGCTAGATCTACTCTGGCTCGGACAACAGGCGGACTCTAAACCAAAGGAAAATGCAAGGTCCATGTTTCAGCATGAGTAGAGTAGTTTTGCTGTATTAACTATTTATCTAGGCCAAACAGGTACACACACTACTCTTGTGTGTTGGCTGTAGACATTAGGCCTTTGCCGAATGAATGATACATCTCTACCCTGAGCACAGGACTGAATGAAACAGAATAAAAATTGAATGGAATTTCCTCATTGGAGCTGGGACACAGCATGGAACAGGTGAGGTTTTTAGACCTTTACTGGAGGGCAGACTTTGGACAAGCTTTCCAGTAAAGAGCAGGCTGAAATGATGAAGTGCTAAATTCTGCCATTCTTTTAGTGACGCAAAACTTCCATTGACTTTGATTAAGAACTGCAGAATCTGGCTGTTGATGAAAGAGACAAGGTCTTATATTCCACTCTGGTGCAAAGTGCCATCATTTACATTAGGGCCAAACTGGAGGGGCCAGGAAAGAAGCTGTTATGGCGTGTGTCATGCTGTCTGGAGTAGCTCATGATTGAGAGTGCCGACTGTCAAAAAGTAGTCTGGGGCAGACACCACAAACAGATGATATGTTCTATAATTAGATTTCACCAACCCAGTAACAAATGTGAACTCCCAAAGTACCATAGTAGTCTTATTATGGAGTCACGGACAGTCCCATTAGATGTTCCAGTCTATTTTGCCACCAAGGCAAATTGGACTATGTGGTAAATGGTCACTTACACCAAAAATCACAAAATATTCAGGTTACTCCCAGTCCCTAGAGACCCATCACTTACTCCAGATCTATCTGTACCTTAGATCTCACACCAAAGACAATGCTGGTAATCAATCCTGTAATACACTAACTAAAGATTTATTAAATAGGAAAAAGAAATGAAGTTATTTACAGGTTAAAGCAGGCAGTGTATACACACAAGTGATTTCAGACCATGGTTTCAAAAAGTGACAGATATAATATTCTGTCAGCGCTGGATGTCTTTTCAGGGCTAACCCATGCCAGGAAGCATGGGGATCTCTAGGCATATGTTGAGGACCCCCTCAGAATCCAGACAGAGTAAAAGAGAGTTAGTTTCTCCTTGTTGAGGATTTTTATCCCCTTTCTCTAGAGTTCAAAACTGCTGGGATTAATTCATGTGTAGATCTCCTTCCTGGAGAGAGTTAGAAATACAATCAACAAACTCTCTGCTCTCTGATGCTACACAACATGTCATTTGCCTTCAGTGGGTCAACTTGGATGCCAGACAAGCACTTTAGCTCAATCAACGCTTCTTTTCCTCTTTCTTGAGTTACACAGTTAGAGAGGTTTACAGTGCAAACACTCCATAAAACTTTATATCATGGGCTACGGAGGTTATAAGTGAGATTAATACATGCAGCATCCTACAAGCATTTTATAAAGTCTAAGCACATTCTTATCAGCTTATATAACATCTATTTTGATGATGCTAACTCACAGGTAAGCCAACTTGCTTTCGAACTACACATTTGAAAGTGTTCAGTAAGGCCTTGGCACGAGCTGGTACCTGATCTGTCAAAGTCATAGTGTATAGGGAGATGCTGAAATGTAGGTAGCACCATAATTATTAAGTGCTGTGGAAGTGAAGAGAACCTTGAATTTAATGTGGAATAAAATGGGAAACAGGTGCAGAGTCAATGAGTGAACATAAAAATGGCCATACTAGGTCAGACCAAAGGTCCATCCAGCCTAGTATCCTGTCTACCAACAGTGACCAATGCCAGGTGTCCCAGAGAGAGTGAACCTAACAGGTAATGATAAAGTGATCTCTCTCCTGCCATCCATCTCCACCCTTTGACACACAGAGGTTAGGGACACCATTCCTTACCCATCCTGGCTAATAGCCATTAATGGACTTAACCTCCATGAATTTAACTAGTTCTCTTTTGAACGCTGTTATAGTCCTAGCCTTCACAGCCTCCTCAGGCAAGGAGTTCCACAGGTTGACTGTGTGTGCTGTGTGAAGCACTTCCTTTTATTTGTTTTAAATCTGCTGCCCATTAATTTCATTTGGTGGCCCTTAGTTCTTGTACTATGGGAACAAGTAAATAATTTTCCTTATTCGTTTTAAATCTGCTGGGCCCAATTAAATGTTCATTTCGGTTGGCCCTTAGTTCGTGGTACTAGTTGGGAGAGAAGTAAAAAATTTCCTCTATTCCACCTTTCTCCACACCGCAACTCAGGATTACTATACCTCATATTCATAATCCCCCCTTAGTCTTCCTCTTTTCACAAGCCTGAAAAGTCATAGCCTCTTTAAATCTCTCCTCAGTTCTGGGACCATGCTTTTTTTCCAAACCCCTAAATCATTTTTAGGTTGCCCACTTCTTCAGTGAACCTTTTTCTAAGGCCATAGTAAATATCTTTTTTGAGATGAAGCGATAACCACTCGTATACACAAATAGTATCAAAGATGTGGGCGTTTACCAGGGAGTTAATATAAGGGCAATAAGAGTATTCTCCCAACTATGTCTTATCCCTTTATTAAATGATTTCCAACATTGTTTTGCTGTTTGTTGACGTGCTCGGCTGCATCACTGTGTGTCTGTCTTCACGAGGAAGAAACTATCCCACGATGACTCTCAAATGAAGATCTCTTTCCTGACTTGTACCTAAATTAGCCCCCATCATATTGTATGTATAGTTGGGTTTTTTTTTTCAATGTGCATTACTTTACATTTATCCACATTAAATTTCACTTGCCATTTTGTTGCCCAATCACTTAGTTTTGTGAGATCTTTTTTTAAGTTCTTCACAGTCTGCTTTGGTCCTAACTATCTTGAGCAGTTTAGTATCATCTGAAAACTTTGCCACCTCATTGTTTACCCCTTTCTCCAGATCATTTATGAATGAGACAGTCCTGACCCTCTGGAAAGGAAGAGATATTGTAGCTGTGATTTGGAAGTGCGGGGTGGGGGTAGGCAGGGGAGAAGGAGCAGAGGTTGCAGTCATCAGGACTGAAAAATCACCATAGTATGGCTTAAGGTTTTGGCAACAGCGATGGAAAGAAAGGGATGAATCTGGAAAATGTAGAAGAAATGACCCCGCAAGAGTCTGGATGTAAGAGAAGGAA
This sequence comes from Chelonoidis abingdonii, assembly GCF_003597395.2. NCBI lineage: Eukaryota > Metazoa > Chordata > Testudines > Testudinidae > Chelonoidis > Chelonoidis abingdonii. The sequence continues at coordinate 37,762,252 of NC_133776.1, forward strand.
AAAGAAGGAAAGGTGACATCAGGTACTGAGTTTATAAACTGGAAAGGATGGGGCCAAGAAGGACAGAATGCGGGGAAAGGAGAAGGTCCGGGGTAAAGAGAAGCTGGATTTAACCCATGTTCAGTCTGAAGCAAAGGAGAACTATTTAGCAGACTGTTCTGCAGGGGGCTGACATGAAAAGAGATGCAGAAGTGGATGGTAGGAAAGAAGCCAGGGGATGAACTGTAGCGTTGGGAATCACCAGGGGACATCTGAAATTATGGGGGTGGATGAGAGGGCAGGGAGAAGAGGAGGTGGCTAAGGACAGAGCTCTAGGGCACTCCAGCCAGGAGGGAGAAAGAGGGATGAAAGGTAAGAGGAGAACCAGCAAAACACTCATTGGCACCTCACCTTCTAAACACTGTATGAAAATTACATTATGGAGATCAGCCTTGCTTTTATTTATTACTTGGCCTTTAAGATGTTACCTACAGTGCAAATGAGCCTTTTATTCATCTCCCCTGCTGCCTTCTGTTCCTGGTCCCAGAGAGAAGAATCTCCTGTTCCAAGTGTTAATCTCCTAAGCAGTTTCCTCTAAGGCATTTGCTATAGCTACAGGTGGAAGAGGCAGCACTTGCTACTGAAACCAGATTTGCTGGAAAGAGGAGACCCACAGAGCCCGAGAACAATAATCCACAGCCATGCAGTGACCTACAAGGCAATTTAGAGGATTGATAACCAACACCCAGAGCTCCCTAAAGTTCCATAACTAATTGAGAATCAAGGATGAGCTCACTTGCCTTACAGGATGCCTGCAGCTAGCTGGATAAATATGTATTTGTACAGCATGAGCCTGGAAGTTGAGATTCTAAAGCAGACGCAGAGCAAGAGACAGTCCTGTGTCATTTGGTTAATATATTCTTCTACACCAAGAGCAATGGATAATAGAAGAAAGTATGAAGGATACATGCACCAGATGTTCCCTGTGCAGATTATTATTGTATTGTTGCTTTATTACTTGTATTAGGATAATGGATGCAACCAGAGATAGATGCCTCATTGTGCAAGGACCACTACAAATAGATCACAAAAGATGGTACCTGCCCCCAAGGAGCTTGCACTCTCAGTTTAGGCTACGTTTCTTTGCATGGCAGACTTGCCTCCCAGTTGTTCATGCAATGGGTAAGGAGTGTGACTTGTCTCAAAAGAAAAGGGAGAGTTCCTGCATTGTTTGATACTGGTAACATCACAAGATAACATTACAATGCAGGTGGAGATTTCAGAGGCAGGCTCAGGTCCCAAGAATATGTTGTGTTGTATGTATGTTTGTTTCTAACCGTTACGTTGTTGCTGTGGAGAAGACAATATACTCACCTGTCTGAAAAAGTCAGATCTGATCTAACCTATCATAGTAGTGTGTGTGTAAGAAAGGAAGGCATTGCCTATCATTATTAGGTTGCTGGCTTTTCCAGCATGTTACCACAACTATTCATCATATCACCAATGCACCAGCACCATCTTGTGACCACAAATGGCACCTTTTTCAGAGCATTTCAAGTCCCTTTTGTGACCTAGGCCAGGTCTACACTGTGACTTTAAATCGGTTTAATGGCCGATATACCGATTTAACGCTGTAATCGTTCACACGATGTCATCATTAATATCGAGTTAAACGGCTCCTTAAATCGATTTCGGAACTCCTCCCAAACGAGAGGAGTAGCGCTAAATTCGATAGTGATAACTCGGATTAGGGTTCGTGTGGACGGAAATCGACGTTATTGGCCTCCGGGCGGCATCCCAGAGTGCTGCAGTGACCGCTCTGGACAGCAATCTGAACTCGGATGCAGCGGGCAGGTAAACAGGAAAAGCCCCGCGAACTTTTGAATTAAAAGCCCCCGCAACTACTTTTGAATTACATTTCCTGCTTGCCAGCGTGGAGCTCTGATCAGCAACGGCTGGCGATGCAGTTTGAATCGAAAAAAAGAGTCTCCAGCATTTAGACCGTACGGGGAGATACTATGTCTGATCGCTGTATGATGTGGAGAGACAAATCTGTTTGTATCCAGCTCCGTTACAGAAACACGAATGCCAAAAGCGTTGAATAAAAAACTCCAGGATACACAGCGCTGGTGTGACAAGCGTAACGGGTAAGCCAGAGACTCATAATGGATCGCTCATCTTGAAGGGAGGGAGGCGGGTACTGAGGACTCCACAGGCTATCCCACAGTCCACAGCAGCAGTCTCTGAAAATTATTTGCAATTCTTGGCTGAGAGCTCCCACATGTCCTGTAGGTTCAAACACAGTGTCTGGTGTGGTTCAGTGGATACAGCTCCTCAGTTTATTATTTCCCCACACCACCACGTGAAAAAAAAAAAAAGGGGATACGTGCTGTTGCTTATTGGCGTTTGCTCCAATTTGTGCACTTCCGCGAAAAAAGTGCGCCAAAGGGTTGTCTGCTGTCCTTCTACAATCGGGAGGGGTGAGGCCTGTTCCCAGCACCACCCGGCTGCAAGTGTTTCTGGCCCCATCTAGGTTTCACTGGTTCTCGCTCAATCCCGGAACTAGTGGGGAACTATGGATAGCTGATTCTGAGGAAACAGGCTTACCTCACTAGTCTTGCTATCCGCTCCTGAAATCGATGGTAGCCTTATTGGGACCATGGACTCAAACAATCGAGTGCAAACAATCGATTTCGTGATCCCACTGTGGACGCGCTAAACCGATTTTATTAGATCTGTTTTGTAATATCGGTTTAAGCTAATTCGAAATAATCGTGCAGTGTAGACGTACCCCTAGTTTTCTCTCATTGGAGGTTGATAATAACTGCACTTTACAGTTTCTTTTAATCTTGCATGTGTTTTTCAAAGAACATAATGTTCAGCAACAAGCATAGGAATGAGAATGGAATTCTGGCAGGAGGAGAGCACTTGGATGTTAATGATCTAGTTTGAAAGGGCTATGGTGGATGGCAGCAGGGAGCCCCTTTCTGTCTTTTCTCTCTGGCCTGTATCTCTACTGGCAAGGGAAATGCTGAGAGAAGACAAAGCTGTTCTACATAGCATGGGGTCAATTAACTTGTGGGTTATGCTAGCAGCATCTGCCAACAAGAACCAGGACTGTGCAATGGCAAGTCTGCCCAGAAGCATTTGTGCCAGTGAAAGATATCTGCAACCGCCACCCTGTCATAGAGACTGCAACTGGCCAGCACTGCTCCATGACAGCAAGCTGACATGACAGAGCACAGCCAAGGTAAAATGGGAATACCCTGATCATAACTTAAAGCTGCACTTCTGGGGAAGAACTTCCAAGACTCCCTGCCGTCCCCAAAAGCTGAATGTCCCCAGGGGATACAGCAGGCCCAGTGGTTCGTGGAAGTGCAATCTGTGCCTATTCATCCTAGTGGGGGTGAGGATGTACAAGACAAAGGAACTGGCAATTCCAGTCCTGGGAATAGCAACTGACAGGTGGAAGTTGGGTTCCCAGTGGAGTGCAAGTACATCCATAATTGCTCACAGAGTCTTGGGCCTTTAGCTGGATGCATATTTACTTCTATAACCATGGCACTGGGCAGCCTGGCATACAGCACCAGCTAAGTGGTCATGCTGGTTCAAACCAGAGCCAGGCAATCCCTTCCCTTAGTAGCATCCACTGCCTCTTACTTCACTCAAGTCACCTCTGGTTCTTCTCTCTCCCAGGTTAATAATCCCTGACTCTAGTCACTTGGCATCCAGAAGCCTCACTAGGGGTGTCTTTTTTTTTTTTTTTTCCCTTCTCTGGAACTTGTCAGCCTCCACGAAATATCTACCTAGAAGAGACGTGAATATCACTGCAATCCTTGCTGGGGGATAGGTGTTACCATCCTTTCACAGAATATTACAGCATTATTTTCTATCTGCTTTCACTTCTGTCTCATCCTAATGGCCTCTGTACTCAATCATCCTGCAAGTTCAACAGACATCTTCACTGACCTACTCACAATACACCCCTAGATTTTTTCCTCAGAGGATCTTGGTAGATCAGAACTGACTGGGATAGATAAATCTTCTTTGTGTGCAACGCCTCATTTCTTTCAATTGATATGTTATCTGCCATCTTGCTGCCCAATCCACCCACTTGATTAGGTCCTTCAGGAGTTTCTCATATGCTTCTTTAGTTATCTCTGCCTCCAGTTTGGGCTTTCAGCTCTCACCTTCATCAACACTAAATTCACCCTAAATGTAAGGAAAGAATAAAGAATGTAATAACAGAAGGAGGCCAATTTACCCTTAATTAATGCATTTTCAGTGCTAAGAAACCATCCAGGCATTAAGGAAGATTGTCATGGAGGGATCAGGAAAAAAAGGCAGTCCTTTCTCAGCAGGTTTTTACCTTTTCCTATAGTCTCAAATACAGAACCCACACAATGTAATATGCTGTTTCTAATTATATCAGCTGGGTGTGTGGATGAACGTGTGTACACACAGACAAGTGATTAGACGATATGGAGTTCAATGCCTAAAGCACTAACACTTTAAGAACTCTATAGCAGCCAGGGCCATCCTTAGGCATACACAGCAGCACCAGCCCCTATAACCAGTCCTATCACTCAGCCGCTCCCCCGCCCCGCAAGGGGCAGAGCCGGCCCTAGGGGGGTGTGGGGCCCCGGACAACTCCCTCTGCCCTGCCTCTTACCCTTCCCCTCTGCTCTGACCCCAGCATGCCCCCATTCCACCTCCTCCATCAGTGACCCCACACTGACAGTGGCGAGAAGTGGAGCAACCCGGCACCAGCCCGCTCCAGTCCACCGGTTGTGGAAAGTGGGGCGCCAAAGCTGGGAGCTGGTGATGTGGGGAAAGGATCTCCCCCCCGCAATCACGGGTGGCGGGAAGTGGAGACACGCAGCCCCAGCCTGTTCCACTTCCCTTGCCCCCACCCCAGCCACTCTGCTCAGGTTGGGGAAAGGATCGCCCCTGGCTCTCACCGGCGACAGGAAGCAGAGCACCATGGCTAGGAGCTGGCAGAGTAGAGCAAGCTGGGGCCAGGCTGCTGTGCTTTCTGACACTGCTGGCGAGTGGTGAGGGGATTCCTTCCCCCAAGCCCCCTCCCTCAAGCAATATGGCTGGGTCCAGGGCGAGGGAAGTGGAGTGGGCTGCTCCTGGCCCCCCCAGTAATCCCCTGGGCCACTCTGGGCCTGTGATGGCCCCCAAAATGGCCCCGCACAGCTCCTGCCTCCCAGACCCTGCGGTAGGGGGGAGGCCTGGAGCCCCACACAGCAGCCCCCATGCAGGGGCTGCATAAGGCACCCAAATGGCTAGGGACAGCCCTGGTAGCAGCACAACTTTTTCTATCAGTTAGATCAAACATTTAAAAGGAGAAGGGCCTGCTCCTGTTTGAAGCGGATAAGAGCCAAAGACCCACTCTGAGGTTCCAAGTTCCCTTCCTTACCATTTAGGTAAATGAGTGTTGCTGATTAGCATCCCACAGCATCGAACCTCAAAGCTGGCTTAGTTTGTGTGCATCACAAACTGCATAGAAAGGGTGGGATCCAACATCTTTGACTCATGGATAAACTAGGGGAGAAAAATCAGTTGAGCTCTAGATTGTTCTGGAGTTTGGCTTGTGACTAAATGGGTCTCCTCCCTAAGGCTTACTTGAAAAGGGATTTATGGAGCTAAATGCGTATTTGACTGGTTCAGAATTTGGTAAAATATATACAGGAGCCCTGTGGATTACAGCCATGTGTTATTCTGCTTACTGCACAAGAATGATAGCTCTCCGACCTATTAGGGGAGATCCAGCCCTAATAATTACCCAGTCTCCTGTTGGAGAGATGGACACACACCATCTTCATTGGCTATCTTGCCTTAAAGTACACAATATCTGGGCCTGGGCCTGGAACAACTTTAAAGAGACAATAACTTGTGGACCTGAAGGGTCTTCTAGTAGTAACATTACCAAACCTTCATAAAGAAGTCAAACTCTTATGATAAAATCATGAGTTGGCCATGCTTTATTGGATGGGATGCTAGAAGAAAGATCCATTAAATCAAACAAGTGGGCTAATTATCCAGCATCTTTATACACGATAGCCATAGTTGCCTTCTGGAAGTCTGAGACAAAGACTGGACAAAGAAGCTGTGACCAGGGTCCCAGTGGGGGGTCAGCTGAGATTACCCAGTTAGGGTGAACTGCAAAGAATGGGGCAGAGAAACCCCAAAGCTAGTGGATAATTGAATACTTAGATCTACCAAGCCAGCATAAAACAGCTTCTTTATTACCTCACTGGTTGTCCAGAAACTAATAGCACAGTTCCCTTAAAGCAGCCCTGCCTCAGGCCTCCATTCAGGTACCCAAGTCAAATCTTATTTCATCATATAAAAGAAAAGGTTCTACCAATCCCAAAGGATCAGACACATTACCTCCCAGCTTATTGAATACTCCAGCTCTTACTCAAATACATGCATTTATTTAAAAACAAAAGATAGATAGCACGGTTAAAAGATCAATATACATACAGACATATGTTCAATCCTTGAGGTTTAGATACTGTGGCAAGGCACCTTCTCAGTCTCCCCAGCCTCCGCTGCTTTTAGCCCTGGCGAGACAGGCTTGGGGAATATGGTTCCCCTTCAGACACAGGGGAAGTCCGTTCCCTCTCTCTACCAGTCTTTTTTAGCCTATTTTTCTCCCTTCTGGGAGAGGATACTGCCTCTCCTCCTGGTGAGGCTCACTGTCTTGCTGCTCCTAACCAACTGGCAGCAGGACTCCATCTCTCTCTTCTCTCACACCTTCCTTCCCATCCCCCAGGGAAGGGTTTAAAAAGGTCTCAGGAAGTCCTTAGTTGGAATCAGCTGATCCTAATTAACCTCAGGTAGCTCCCTCTCAGATGATTCTAATTGATATTTTGGTAACCACTTCTCAGCTGAACCTGATTGACCTGTTGTTACCCCCCAGTTGATAGGGAGGAAGGCCTTTTAACCCTCTGAGATTGATTTCTACCCCTCTCTTGCAGCTGTCTGTTCTGAGTTTATCACAATACATAGCAGAGATGGTGAGTTTTGTAGCTGCAAAGAGTTCTTTTAGAATTTAGTTCATAGGTTGTAGTCTAGGGGTCGGCAACCTTTCAGAAGTGGTGTGCCGAGTCTTCATTTATTCACTCTAATTAAAGGTTTTGCGTGCCAGTAATACATTTTAATGTTTTTAGAAGCTCTGTTTCTATAAGTCTATAATGTATAACTAAACTATTGTTGTATGTAAAGTAAATAAGCTTTTTAAAATGTTTAAGAAGCTTCATTTAAAATTAAAATTCAGAGCCCCCTGGACCGGTGGCCGGGACCCAGGCAGTGTGAATGCCATTGAAAATCAGCTTGAGTGCTGCCTTCGGCACCCGTGCCATAGGTTGTCTACCCCTGTTATAGTCCAATGTCCAACATCATATCCAGGGTGTACCAGAGTAACCGGGATCTCAGCTTGCGACTCAAACTTCCTCTGATGAAGTTTAAGCAGATCTGAGATAAACAGGATCAGGACCCAAGGATCTTCCATACAATTTCATGTGGTCTATGACAAGTTGGAGTCCCTTCAGGAACAATAGGCTCTTATTTCCTGACCATCGTCATTAATTATTCACACAGATTAACATAAGGCAGTTTATCCATCAGGCAGTCTATCACTGGTACTTTTCTATACGAATTAACATAAGACAATCACCTGTTCCTTCACCATTTGCTATACATTTCAAAGAGAGACAAATACAGAGCTATCCGTGTTTACAATTCATTTAAATGCTAGGATGTTCTTTAGATCTCTAAATTATCAGAATACAGCATAGACAGGGACTGTTGATTATATTGTTGACCCTACTCATATATAAGGAAATGCACAAAAACACAAACATTATCTCCTTTCATGTCTTTAAGTGTTGAATTTGAGTCTTTATTTTGCAGGATGTTTAACCCTTTCTGGCCATGCATCACAGAAGCTTGTTATACAAATACTGTTGATGGAAACATGCTAATGTTTTAATTAAAGATGTGGGACTAGATTTCCAAAAGGGCTCAGCACCTAACCTATGTCATTGTGAGGCTCAGTCTGGGTTTGTGTGAAGTCAGCATTCTGGTTGTCCAGATATTTGAAAGAGCTCAAAACATAGCCCTTTTGAAAACCTGGCCATTTATTGTGTTGTTTAACCAGTTCTTGGTTGTCTTGAAAATCTGACGCACTGTCTCCTTTTTTAAAAAATAACTTAAACTTCCCTGGGCTATAATGTCAGGCTCCAGACACAGATGTGGACATTCAGAAATGAAAATAACTAATTTGCATTAGCTTATAAGTGTACAATGCAGTGTAGCTGTAGGCAGGTCAGTCCCAGAATATTTCAGAAAGACAAGGTGGTTGAGGTAATGTCTTTTCTTGGACCAGCTTCTGTTGATGCACTCCTCCCCTCCCCCCATGTGTACTCTCTAGATGAGAAAAACAAACTTTCTAGCTCTAGCTCTAGCTCTCTGTGGCTTGAAAGTTTGTGTCTCTCACTGACAGAAGTTGGTCGGATAAAAGATATCACCTCAGCCACCTTGTCTCTAAGTGTACAAAGCATTTATAATATTAAATATAAATACCTCTCCCACTATGCCCCATTACCGAATGTATTTTAGGGGCTTGGATTCTTCAGTTGGGCTGTTGTTGACTTGCTCCGTGCCAGGACAATGCCTGGCAACAGGATCTGAGGTGATCAACGAATGGCATGAAAGCATAGGGCCTCCCAGGTTGTTGAGGCTGCTACCTAATGCGTGTCACCCTACACCCAATAACAACTTCAGAGTACAAGATAATTTACCCAGTGCTCTAAGGAGTCAGTGAACCAGTCAGGAGACAAACCGCAAGAGCCCTAGCACAGGACACTAGGAGAAAGTTTACTAGTGAAAGGGACTGTGACAGTTTTGGGAGTGTATCTGTGTCGGTTTATGAATTTCATTGTGTTTTATGAACACTATTTATGATTATAACCTTCAGTGTGGATTAGAACTTCCATTCTGTGGCAAAAACCCAGGCTGTTTGGGGAACTGAAACAGGGCTTTTTAGGAGTCCTGGACATTGGATAACTCTGCCTTGGTGGGACAATAGGAGATACCAATAGAACCATTAGCTGTTAACAGCCATCTCTGCCCAGCAGCCCAGGGGGAGAGGGTACGTGTTGGAGAATGGTCTATCCCAGCGTAAGAAGAGAAGCAGAAAAAGGTGACAAACTTCTTTTGAAATGAAATTCTGTCTAGCAAAGAGGGCCAGCCTCTTGCCAGAATCAGACTTAGCAGGAGGAGAGGTGACGGGGACAAAGGGGCTCCCCCCTCAAGGACACTGATCAGCACACATGGTCTCTCTTGAGTGGAAAGGACTCTGAGGGAGGGAATGGTGTTCAGGAATTTGTTGTTTTCCATAGATCTGTAACTGTTCTGTGCTCTCTAACAAGTCAGTGTGTATGTGTGTAAGATATCCCTTTGCTAAGCCCATGTTCTTTTCTTTAACTATCTTGGGGTGTAACTAGAGAACCCAGAGTTCACCCAGCCAGGTGGATACTGCAGGAAATGGAACAGGGCTTGGGAGAGTCAAGGCTCTGGCTCCAGCATCTAAGTGGCTGGACTGCCAGTAGGGTGTCAGACACAGACCTAGGGGTGTGCCTGAGTGACCCAGAGCAAGGAGCTTAGCAGCCCATGGGATTCAGCGGTTGGATCTCTTTACAACAGACTGATGTCCAGCCAGAGGGTGTGCCTGGAGGAGGGTATGAGACAGACAAAAGCTGAAACAAAGCAATCATTCATGAAGCAAATAAACGCAATCAATCCACCCATCAGTGCTCCCCGTCTCACCAGCCAGTCATTCCCCCAGCGGGCCTGAGACTGTGACCCTGTTGGTCTCACTGGGACATGTTTGCACACTTAACATTTACTTGAGCTCTGATCTCTTTCAGGTCATTGCTGGCAGACACATGGCTGGAAGGTGCAGTCAATAGATGGGAAACAGTTTTATACAACATTAGGAATTTAATCCCACTGGTAGCAGCAGACTGGGTGCTTCTCCTGAACACACAGCCCAGCATAGTATAGAACTGGGTGAACTTTTTCATACTTGAACCTGGGTCTTCTACATGCTAGTTGAATGCACTAACCTCTGGGCTACAGAGCGTATGGGGGAGGGGAATGAAGGTCTCACCACCGCCACCTTCTCCTGTTTGCTTCTAATGAAATTGTGGTTAAAAATGCCCCAAATCTAAACAAAATATGTTGTTCAACCCCCAAACTTTTTTTCACTTTTGTTTCACCAAGAAAACAAAAACATTGTTTGTTTAGGGTCAACCCCAAAGGGATTTTTTTGCATTGTTTTGTTCAGCCAGTGAACTGAAAAATCTGTTTTTTTTGCACATCTCTAATCCTATGATGTAATAGCAAGATCCCAGCCCCCACCCGGGTTGTCCTTCCACCAAGGGTTCTTTGGCCATACAGGCCTGATCCAAATGCCTCTGAAGTCAGTGGGATGCTGCATACTGACTTCAGCAGACTTTGGCTCCAACTGCTTGATCCTGCCCTCACTGAAGTTGGTGCCATTATTGCCAACTCCAGTGTGTTTAGAATCAGGCCCTGACTCAACAATGACCTGAAGGGCATCGTCTGTGGTTCCCACAAACCCAGCCACAGTGCAGGTGGGGGGCAGAGAGGCACTTCAGAAATGGAGTCATGTGAGGAACAGGAGCAGGCTCGTTAGGCCGCAGCAAGCAGCTCACTTCAGCTTTTCATGGGAGTTAAACGGGGGCTCGCTGTCTGAGCAGTGAGTCTCTCTCAGCCAGCTAGGCAAACGCCATTGACTGGCGGTCAGGGGAAATCACAGCAGGCAGTTTGTGCTGTGGAGCCCATCCCAGGCTTTTCCTTCCCTTCTCTCCCTTCCCTGTGGGGAGAGAGCACTGGCAGCAGGGCCAACAGCATGAGCTTAAGGGCCCAAAGAGCTTGGTCCCCCTGCTCCCCACGTGGCCTGAAAAGGGGCAAAGCAGAATAACGAGCTCCTCGAGCTGCCACCCCGAGCCTGGTAAGGAAGAAGAGGGGACCCTGCTGTGTGCTGCCCATCCCTGGTCTCGGGGAGGGAGGTGAAGATCTCCAGGCGGGGCAGAGATGAGGCTGGGGATCTGAACTGAGGTGGAGGGAACAGAATTGCAGGGCGGTGAATGGGGAGTGGAATAATAACAGGATTAATTGCTTGGCAGGGGATGGGCAGATGTGGGAGGTGAGAGCCCCTGTAGGTTCGGCCAGAATCCCCTTTCCCAATAAATGTGGGAGAGTGGGCAACACTGACTGTCACATGCATGCTGGGGATGGGCAGGGGAGTTCAGAAATCACTGATAGACCCTGTGATGCTGGCAGACCAAGGTGTCAGCTCATGCCAAGGCCTTGGACCCACTGAACACTGACTAATGTATAGCTGGAAACCCGTCTGGCTTACCTGCGTGTTAGTATAGTTACAATAGATATTAGTGTTAGAAGAATGTGTTTAGCATTTAGACTTTATGGAATGCTTGCCGGATGCTACTTATATCTGTGTCCCACGCTATAATGTAATACTCAAGTGCTGACTCCATAACTGAAGCAAATCACCAAACAGGAAAAAAAACTTCACTGTATGCAAAATTCTGGGTTCCTACCGAAGGTGTCATCTCCTGCCCATCAGGAATCACTATTGAATCCAAATGGGCCATTGTGGAACAAAGATTTTGTCAACTGTTGCCACCTCCCATCCATGACAAGGTAACCTTTGGAGGACAAGGTCAAAATTCAAAATGATCTGGACAAATTGGAGAAATGGTCTGAGGTAAACCAGATGAAGTTCAATACAGACAAATTCAAAGTGCTCCACTTAGGAAGGAACAATCAGTTTCACACATACAGAATGGGAAGAGACTGTCTAGGAAGGAGTATGGCAGAAAGAGATCTAGGGGTCATAGTGGACCACAAGCTAAATATGAGTCAACAGTGTGATACTGTTGCAAAAAAAGCAAACGTGATTCTGGGATGCATTAACAGGTGTGTTGTAAACAAGACACGAGAAGTCATTCTTCCGCTCTACTCTGCGCTGGTTAGGCCTCAACTGGAGTATTGTGTCCAGTTCTGGGCACCGCATTTCAAGAAAGATGTGGAGAAATTGGAGAGGGTCCAGAGAAGAGCAACAAGAATGATTAAAGGTCTTGAGAACATGACCTATGAAGGAAGGCTGAAAGAATTGGGTTTATTTAGTTTGGAAAAGAGAAGACTGAGAGGGGACATGATAGCAGTTTTCAGGTATCTAAAAGGGTGTCATCAGGAGGAGGGAGAAAACTTGTTCACCTTAGCCTCTAATGATAGAACAAGAAGCAATGGGCTTAAACTGCAGCAAGGGAGATTTAGGTTGGACATTAGGAAAAAGTTCCTAACTGTCAGGGTAGTTAAACACTGGAATAAATTGCCTAGGGAGGTTGTGGAATCTCCATCTCTGGAGATATTTAAGTGTAGGTTAGATAAATGTCTATCAGGGATGGTCTAGACAGTATTTGGTCCTGCCATGAGGGCAGGGGACTGGACTCGATGATCTCTCAAGGTCCCTTCTAGTCCTAGAGTCTATGAATCTATGAATAAATGTGGAAGTGCTTGTAACATCAACTTGGACTCTAGTGAGGTGAGGATAAGAATCCCTGTCCAGGAGGAATCAGGGTCTCTATGCTGTCTGAACTCTGAGAGGCAAAGATTTCTAAACATAAGCAAGAGTTCCCCAAGCTGCTTGGCTTGTGTTAGCCCTAAAGGACAAATAGATCTGCTATTAACTTTTGAACTTAAGACCATATCTCATTTGTGTATGTTTATTTGCTTTAACTTTGTAAGTAACTCTCATTTCTTTTTTCCTAGTCAATAAACCTTTAGTTAGTTTTATTACAAGATTGGCTACAAATATTGTCTTTGGTTTGAGATCTGAATATATATGACCTGGGAAAGTGACTGGCCCTTTGAGTCTGAGTGTAACCTAAATATTGTGACTTTTGGAATAAAGAACTGTTGGAGAAAAACTCAGTTCTCGCTTTTTGTTTGGGTGCAGCAGAGTCAGATACTTTATTCTGTTTAGCAGCTAAAGCAGGGAGAGAGTGCACTAGGACATAGGGTCTCCCCTTCCTAGACAAGTCTCTCAACAGGTAAACAATTACAGCAAGCATTTATACTTTTGATACAGACAATAATAAGCAACAGCTGCATTTTGTTTATACATTGGTCATCCTGATGTCTTGTTTTTCTCACTTAAGAGACTCCAGTCTACGTTTCGTATTATCTACACAAGGTCGAAAAACAACTTCTCACATACTTCTTTTCCACTCGCCTCATACAATCCTCGCTTCTACAAATCTCGCGTTATTAGGGTTACAGTTAGCCTAACTTTTGCTAACAAAGACTGTCATGCATTAAGATCCCCTACAAATCCCTGTCAGTTCTTTCTGTACTTCCACAGAACCATCTGTCACTAAGTCTGGCTTGCGTGAGTGGCAAGATAAACTGGAATGCCCAAGGGGACTGTGCATTGACTCCATGGTGAGACTGTTATAGTGCTTTAGGAATTCACACATGTTACAAGGCTAGTGAAACATAATTATAATATATACAACCAGTTTGGGGTTTTTGCTCTGTTTCTTGACAGTTTGCCAGGAGGTTGGCACTCACAGTTGTGAGCACCTCAAGAAAGCATGACAGACCTCAAAAGCAAAATATATATTTTTTTTAAATATCGTGATTTTTTGGCCCAATCTCATGATTTTTGGGACATCTGATTAATGATTTTTAATCTCTTGAGGTTGGCAATGCTGAGAACTAAAATATGTATGTGCTGTCTGTGTTGACATGAAGACCAATGTGAGGTCATTGCTTTTTAAAAGGGTATAGGGTAGTGCATTCAAGCCCAGGGGTCTCACTAAATACTAATGATATAATTTAAAAAATACTCATTACTGATTTTCTTGACTATTTTGCCCATTTTTACAGAGATTTCACTAATGCTGTTTTATAAATCTGGGGGCCCAGTTTTCCTCCGGAGCATGGAAGAATCCTGCAAATATAGCACAGCTGTATTATGGTGCATGGAAGCTTGGAGCGCTAGTAAAGTTTTCTGGTGAATTCTGAGTAACTTTTACAGAATGCCATTCATATAAACTCTGGATGGCACTAAAATGTTCTGAAGCAATACTCAACAGCACACACAGAATAGTTTATAACTCAGTATGTAGTGTAAGCCATTGACCACTGGGGAGCAGCAACCCTATTGTGCAACAATGAACTCCGAAGTGTAAATGTGGCTTTTCAGTATTTGTTTCATTATCGCTGTTATGTGTAGGAAAATGGAGACTTAAATAAATAGGGCTATTCAGTTAATCTTACTTATTTGATCAGTTTTTTTCTCTTGGCCTCCAATAGCCCTTCTAGCTTCCTTGTTAGGGATGTCAGGATCTTCCTTTGTTCTCAGAGGTATCTTTACACTGTAGCTGGGAGGTGTCATTTCCAGCTCCAGGAGATGTACACGCACAGCTTTGATGGAGCTAGCGTGCTAACTGCAGTGTGGCCATCGTGCTGGTGGTGGGATGGGCTAGCCACCTGAGTTTGTATCTAGGATGGGACTGTACTCCAGCAGCTAGCCTGAGCTGCTGCCTGCCCTGCCACTGCATAGCTATTTTTACTGCACTAGCTCAATCAAAACTAGAACACGTACGGCTACCTGAGCTGGAAATTACAGCTGTAGTGTAGCCGTAACCAGAGCTTCTGGGTGAAAACTTAAACTCTCTCTTTCATTTATTAAGGCCCTGATCCAGCAAGGTACTTAAGCACGTGCCTATTTTGAAGCATGTGAAGTCTCAGTGACTTCTGTGGGGCTACTCACACTTACAGATAGGCATGTGCTTAAGTACTTTGGTAGAAGGGGGCCTCAGCAATGAGATCTTTGAGATTCCTGGTTAAGCAATACAATGAGATATCTAAACTTAAGCGAGTGCTGTCACCCTGCCTTCAATAGGAAACCAGGTAGATGCAAGGATCCATTTTTGTTCAGCTAAGCACTATAAAAACTGTATATTTTCAGAGTTCATATCAGTTACAAAGCTCTCTGTTGGTCACTGATTTATTAATTTGCCATATATTGTGATTATATAGGGTATTGTTGGCCAAATATAGTCCAGTTGGTTCTATTTACTCAAATTCTTTTTTTTAATCAATAATTTGCTCAACTTAAAAATATAAATTAGCAAGAGATTAATTTTATATCAGTGCAAGCAGGCACTTTACAATACAGCTAATTTTGTAGTGTAGAAAGTGGTAGCATGCCAACTCACCTTTCCCTCCCAAAAGGTACTCAGTACCTGCATACAACCTATGTTTTCAGAAGTGACTAGTAATATTGTATCTCTGTTATTGAGGGTTCAACTTCTGAGATACTTGAAAGGGGCCTGCATTTCAGAAAGTACTCATCATCCTTTATATATATCAAGCTGGGTCCCCCAAATCACTAGTGACTTTTGACTAGGAGATTCAAATATCTCCCCTTTGGTCTCTTCTTTCCCCTCCTCCTCCCTTACAAACACATCTGTAGACTATGAAGCCCAATTTCCCAAAGGAAGGAGGTGGCCTATTTAGCCATGAGGTAGATTTGGTTGACCAGCTTCAGCCAGTCTTAAAATTCCATCGCACAGCATTTTAAATGAGGAAATTGAAGGACTTGGGTGAGGTCAAAAAGCAAGTGGGTGTTTGGGTGGTCCAAACCCAGATCTCCCATTCCTGATCCTGTGGCCTAACTAGTGGACTGTGCTGCTTCCTCTGAATTTCTATAGAATATACTTTACCTAGTCTTCCAACAGACCGCTCCAGTAGATGAAATTCTTCCCTTAATTCTTGCTTGCATTGCCCGCAATGCCATCCTGATTTTTAATTCTCACAAGGGTTTGACAGCCTTCCATCTTCTCTGGAGCACTTGCATTAACATTCCAGTTCAGAATTCCAGCTCTATTGCTAGTTATGGTACAGGTCTCATTTCTACGAGCTTCTTGTGTTAATGTTCTTTAAAAGTCCCAAAGACTTTCTTTTTCCTCATCGCCCTAGTTCAGGAGCTGGCAGGCTGGTTATGCTGAGAGATAATTAGGTATGTAAATTTACTCTAGCAGACATGGTAGCAGTGGCTTCCTCATCTCAAATGAGTAACTAAAATTGTGGCAGCCTAAGTTTTTAATCGCATCCTAACATCAGTAAATGCCTTGCAGAGAGTAAGTTTGACAGGAAGGAAGAGGGCTTTTCTAGCTATAAGCATTTATGAAGAATCTATCGCTCTGGCATCTGATCACTGTGCAAGGTTTTAAAATATCCTGACAGCTGCAGGGCAGAAGGAAAATACATCTGGTCTAATACTAACCCCATTCTGTTCAAATCTGTGATTCAGCATATTGAAAAGGAGGGGGGAAATGTTCCCTGCTGCCCACCCACTCTCCACCCCTGTTTTGTCTTTCATGTTCTCTCCTAGCCCAGTTTGGATTCTTTGTTGCTTAGTCTGGCATGCAGGTAGTCTTCATCTGACCAGCAGAGGGAGCCTATGGTCTTATGTTCCAGCTCTAAAATGACAAGGGAGTCACCTTCCCCATCAGATTTATGAGTCACACACAGCCCTTGTCATTACATGGGAGCACACTGCCCATGTGAGCAATGTTTCGCTACCTCACACTTGGCTGCTGGAGTCCTTTCCAGACAATCAAATTACTTCTTTCTACACCATCCTTGTCACAATAAATCTCTTCAGCCACATTAGCATGACATCACTTTAATGAACAATGGTGAATTATGTGTGGTGACCATTGAGGTGTAAAAGGAATGAGAAATTAGGTCTCCAGGCTGCTACTGAGCACTCTGTTCCGGGGGTAGGGAGCATCTTGTGCCTCTTCTCCTTTCTGCATTCTGATCTGGCCAAACCACACACTAGTATTCAGAGGAGGCTGCATCCAACTATCATTCCACCAAAGGAATGTATTGAGAATGTGAGTGAGTGTAGAGGTGGGAGTTAGCATCTGAGGATGGGGAAGTCTAAGGAATTTCACACATCCTTCCGACAGATCTGGCATAAAGTAGCTGTAAACAGCCAGGATCCATCGTCTGTGTGATGGAATATCCCTGGCAGATGCAGAACTGACATAACCAACACTATATCCTGCCCCTCCGCACTAACACTTAGGGCTGCTCTAATATGCGTCAGAGGCCTAAGTGGTCCTAGCAGCCCAGGCTTGGAGAGGCACAAGTTGCCCTGGCTTGGACCTTGTACTGGGACCAAACTCAGAACCCCTGCAGGGCTGAATTCCCTTCTCTGTCTCCAGTTGGTGCCTCTGTCTCAGGCTGGCTGCACTCTTGTTTTTTCCTAGTGCTTACACTGCACTGAGAGCCTAATCTGGATTGAAGAGGCCAAAGTTCTCTGGCTGAGGCTCCACGCAGCTCTGATTCAACCCATTCCATGATGTAATTGCACAACGTAAAATGGCATTTAGTCCTCTTGCCAGAGCTATGGACCAATCCTATGCAATAGACTAGCACTTCACTGAACAACACCAAGAGTGGCCTGTTGTTAGTAAGAGCACGGGGGCTTAACATAAGATGATGTCATCTTTACAGCGCACAAAACAAAGTGAAGACAAATATTATCAGGTTATCTTACTTGTATCTGAACTTCTTGTTCCAACATCACCATTCCCCTATTCTATGCCTTGCTCTCTGCCCCATTGGTCCTTGCGTAATAATAGTTATTGCACTTTTTAACATAGTAACCATATAAAAGCAGGCCTATCTTGACAAATAGTAAATGTTAGTGTACAGACAGAGAGGTGTGTGTGCATGTGTATGTACAATGAAGCCTTTTAATAGCCACCAAAGGGATCTTTTCTGCCCAATGTACTACAATTAGCATTGAAGAATGTCCACAGCAACTGAGATTTGACTGACTGCTAGCAAAGGTAACAATCTGTGTTGGTGGCATACCCATGAAAAAGAAAGACTTACTCTATGCCCATATTTCTAATATCCACAATTCTGCTGGTTGTTAATGGAGCAACTGACTTGGGCTCCAAACCTGTACATGATGGCATGCAGGCTGATCATTGCACCCACAATGAAGCTGCTTTAACTCTGTGCTGCTGCAGCAATCCACCTGCATGCTACATATTTAAGGCCCTTCATTTTTCTATTTTATTCTATTTAAAATTTCCTGGGAATTTTTAATGCCAGCAGCACTCAGAGCCAGAAAGCAAAGCAGCTACTGTTTATTATTTCTTTGTGTTTAGGAAGTGCCCAAAGGCCCACATCGGGATCGGGATCAGGATCCTCTATGATAGCTCGTATACAAACACATAGGTGTACATGGTCTGGCCCAAAGGGCTTAAAATCTAATTTAAAGCAAGATCCATGAAAGTCAAAAGATGCACTGCAGACTGGATGAAATCAATAGATCCCTTCATGGGATCTAGCGCTCATACTTCATTCTTGGCATCAACATCTATAATTCAGCCTTATCGTTTATACTTTTGCAGTTCCATTCTTGCCGCACACAACTTCATTCCCTGTTTCTGGCAGCACACAGCGATTCTTTGGCTAACACACTGAAACTTATAATTAAGCATTTGTCTAGTCTTGTGGGTTGATCTATCATGTAGATGTGAACAAATAGGTTTATTCATCTTGCTTACTGCAGTTGAAAACTCAAATTCAGAAAAAAGTACCATGATTAAAAATGGTATGAAAGTAACACAAGGTATCTCCTGTCTTGTTTTTGGCCATCATGTCAGATTGGGATTGGCATGAGTGGTACAGTACTAGACACCCTTCTTCATCTGAAAAAAGTGTAGCCTTACTTAGCAAAAGTTTCTAGGCTCTCTAGACACTGATGTTTCTCAGCCTGACATACTCTTCACTGATACACAAAGGCTAGGATTGTCAAAGGATCCGACAGGAGGCAGGCACCCAAAACCCAGTGAAGCTGGACATCTAACTCAGTCAGACTGCTTTGAAAATTCCAGTTAAGTCTGTTTGGGTTTCTTTGTTAAAGGAAGTGAAATTGCAACGTTTGTTTATTTTCTGGCTACTTTAAAGTGACCTTAGCTTTAGAACTGCCACATTTTGACCTAAAAGCTAATCTGCATATTTATTGCTGTTCAAGGATTGGTTTAAATCACCCCCAATGCTGAGTCAAACTGGTGGTATTTGTTCAAAAGCAAACAAAAGGGATTATATTCAGGAAAACTTCTAAGATATTCTTTCCTGGCCACTACTTATAATGTAATGCTTGTTTTAACAATTCTGTCCAAATGAAATAAACTAATCTTCTTGGCCACTCCTCAAATTGCGAGTTCTGTTTTACAGCCTGGTACTGAATATAAAAGCTAGAGGTAGTTTTGTTGTATTCCTTTTTCCATCCCATGTGGTGCATTGCCATATTAGATTGGAAATGCTTGAAGACGGGGACCATGTGTTTGAATTGCACCTAACACAACAGGAACCCTGTTCTGAAACCAAGGGATTTGGCCATTACTGCAATAGAAATCAATCACAATAATTGGACGAACCCTTGGGAGAGAAGACATGAACTCCAGAGCATCCAGTGAGCATCACAAAATGTACCATAACTCAAGGTCTGTTTTAGTGACCAGTAAAGGCAGCAGAAGTCTTTTCATTTACTTTAATAGGAGTCGAATCAAGACCCGCATAGATAATGTATGTACATTCTGTCATCAAACTAGTTCTTAAGGATGTAAAGTAATTTTTTCAAATGTGCCCAAGTGACTTAGGAGCTTAGGAGTTCAGTGAGAGTTAGGCACCTAATCTGCTTAGATGCTCTTAAGAATCCTACTATCTGCATCTTTAGATACCTAAATATTTTTTAAAATCTCGCCTAAGGTCACTTTGAAAATTGGTCTTTGGTTCCAAAGTCACTTAGGTGCTTTTGAAAATGATAGCCATGAGCTCCTTGGGGTAGGGACTCTTTCTTCAGTTGTTTTGTACAGTGCCAAGCACACCGTCAGGGTGCACTAATGATCATAATGGACTACGAGGATGGAGATTTTCCAGAATGCTTAGCATTAGCCCAAATCTGCTCCCAGTCAAGCCAATAGGGTTTTTACTATTGACTTTAATAGGTCTAGTGCAGTGCTGAATGCCTGTGAAAATTTCATGTTTAGTCTTCTTCCTGTGCCCTATTTCTCTTCTTTCCCCAGCTGTCCTCACTGATTTATTTTACATCCCTTTATTTTAACTCCTGCTTTTTCTGGTGTAGCTTTTGGAAAGTCCGCTCTAAATTAATAGTTTATAACTATTCATAATCATTGAGTACCTAGCTGCCAAAGCTGAATCAACCAGTCTTGCTGGTATGTGGTAAAAGCCTAATGGTCTAAAAACTATCTTACTACATGCCTTGTTATGGGAGCCCTAGTGTTTATACAGAAACTTTGCCCTACGGAGTTTTCCTGACTTTCCAAAATACTTTGTTAGAGGAGGCCATATTTTTTGTCTGAATCTGATAATAAACAGTGTTCCATGAGAGCACGTCATTGTTTTGAACACATAAATAAATCCCTAATGTTCTATTTCCTTCTGTTTTATTATGCTGCAATTGCTTCTACATTACTCAGCACTTAGGGTTTTTTCTGTCATGCCCTGTTTGATATGGTGGGTTGGCACTGTCTTGCGCTGTCCTTGCATGTGATCTATGATGTGTGCATTTTATTAAACAGGAAATATCTTTCGATGACTCTATTTCAAAGAGATTAAATTGGTCGTGCAATGTGTCAGAATCATTAGTACAGTCACATCTGTACCAGATGCTGTTCTCTTTATTGGATCTTTTGTATTTGGTACCAAGTTTTGTGGGAGGAGAGACTGCTTGTGCTCAGCACTGTTGATAAACAGCCTCTTTATTTATCTGTCTAACTGTGGACTTAAGGAACGGATCTTTAGGCACACACACACACCCCTTTTTTGGGGGCAGGGTAATCTTGGCCTTAACACCCAGCTTCATGGTTTCAACTTTCCTCATGTCAATTTACAGCACTTTAAGAAATACTGCAAGATTATTGTGAGCTGGAAGCCCATCTGAACCTAAAACAAGGCAGAATTGCTAGAGATGTTATGAGGTATTGTCTATCCTTTATTGTGAGAGATGGACTGTTAGAATCAGAGTTTCCAGGAGGACTGGGAAACACAGTGGTGTGAGAACCTAGCAGAAGTTGAGTCAGTATCGCCCAAATATGCTATGAACTATTTACTGTGGTTGTGCCAGTAAAGACTCTCCCTTTCTGTCTGTGGATGATCCTAACAAAGCCTGTCTCTGTAGAATCCGGCTGGGGGAGTACAACATAAACAAAGTGAAGCAAGAGTGAACTATAACCAACAGGCAGCATATGGTAGCTGTGAACAATTAGCAGGTCCTTGGAATCCTCTTTAGGGGTGGGAGCTCCTTAGTCACTGTAATGACATCAGCTCATTCTGATAAGTGTTGAAAATTTCCAGACAGCGAGTGTCACTGGAAGGCCTTGTAATTCTGAATGTTTTTTTAAAGGGCAGTCTCTATAAGCATAACTTCCGTGGTCTGTGAATTACACAGAAAGCAATGTTGCAATGAAAGTCCCACATGTTTACAAAAAGTCTGACTGATTTTTTTTAACATATTGCAGTTGTAAAGTATTGTACCAGCTGACTGACCGTTAGAAGTTTTTTCTTTCAATTATATGATTTATGATAACTTGTCTAAAACCCACTTTAAATTGCAAGAATTTACATTCCACCCAACTGAGTCATGTACTTACTATTTTGTGGTTAACGACGTAACATTTAAGAGTCTAACTGAAACCATAAAAGCAAGGAATTTCTTTGAGTTAAGCCTGAAACTCTATCCCTGACCCACCCAGTCACATCTTGGTATGGAAGCTTGCCTGCTAGAACTCTGCAGTACCTGGATATTGTAGGGATCCAACTCTAAGCCTTAACATGATTGTATTTGCTGGTTTACTTCAGTCCCTTATTGCTATTTGACTAATCGTTCTGGTTTTTGTGGTGGGCCAAATTCTGCTGTGTTAGTCTGGCATAAATCTGGAAATGTTCCAGCAAATCAATGAAATTTGTGCTTATCAGATTGAGAGGAGAAAGTGTTCCTAAGCTGTTGATATAGGAAAGTGGACGGAAGATGAAAATGCTTATTTAACATGATGTGAAAACCATAGTTACATCACTGGGGGAGATAGAATCTTATAACTTCAGCACTGGAAACACAGACCTCTGTCACCTAAGCTACGGGAGAATGTCCTTTTAATGAGTAGCAGGCTATGATGCGGACAGCCAATGGAAGGTGATACTGACACACTTGCTGAGCCACTGTATTATAACAACATGGGATTTGACTTGCCCTCTGGATGCTTTGTTTGAGTCTTTGCTTTGGTTCTAATTGAGGGCTGATGAGCTATGTGCACAATTACAAAAGCTGTTACGGTTTAGATTTAATTTGTAATGTGCAATTACTGCAGATAATGTGGCTATTTTAGAGCTGCTGTAGTGTATATTTAATATTTATCTGTTTAATTTGCTTCACATACAAACAACTGTAGTTTCATATCCATAATACATTCTTATTAGTGCACTGTGTATTTTTATTATTGTGTATTCGTAGTACAGTGTGTACTACTGAATGAACAGCGACAACATGAAAGTAGATACATATGTGCAACATCTACCTTTACATTCTTAAATGGCTAGTTTTTAAAGTTAAAGCAAGTACTCCCCTTTGCAGACTAACTGCTTACAAAAGATAATCTTGAGATAACTGCTAGCACAGTGTAGCTTTAGGAGGAGTGGTCTCTCATTAAATGTTGCTTTGAGACTTAGAATGCAGCACTTGGAGTGAATTTCCCACTTCCCACAGTGTTGGTAAGAGGCACAGCTGTAGCTTGTGTCAGAGCCAAACACAGTGCCATGCCTGGGCTCCAAGGTGGCTGTATCATATTTCCCATTGGAAAGCGTGCAGGAGGACTCCAGTAAACAGAGCTGGTATAACCCACACCCACTCCAGGTGACACTCTATCTATCTCTCCACTAGTGGTGGCTAGGCTGAGTAAAAAGGTTGATGAACCTGCTACAGCCTTGAGGACCAGTGTCTTTTAGCACAGGCAGTAGATGTTCATGGTTTCAGATCCAGAAGTTTTGGGTTCAGTGACCCAGGTGTAGAAGTCCCAGGTGTGTTGTACTACAAGTGGTGGCCTGTCTTTATGTGGCTCAACCACCACTAGAGGAGTACAGAGCCCTGTGCTGAGTTGGTCTGAGTTACGTAGACTACCAGATTTGATTTGCAGGTTTGAGTTGTGATTAAGCAGTCTTTTCTAAAACTAAAAAAGTCTGTTAATTATAATGCAGTTCAACTGGAATCTCTTATTGAGAGCACATGTACTAAAACAATGCAGTGAAATGCAAGGTACCCCTCCTGCATTTATGTTAAAGGGAGGCAAATGGGTTTCTGGAAACTATAGGGTGGATGACAATCTTTAACTCTTCCCCTTACATGTCGCTTCCAGAATTGTACACTGTAGGAGCATATCTTATTTAATATGAAGAAGATATCAGATCCCTCTGTGCATAATGTGGAGACAGTTTTTTATCTGCAGTGGTTGTTCTCCTCCTATAAATGAACACACGTAAATTGTCTGTTAATTTTTGACCGGTATCAGCAATATTATTAATGAGGGTTTGGTGACTCCTACATTGAGACTTGCAGTAGGGAATGGTCCTTCAGGGGTTCATTGCTTTTTCTCAGAGAGAAAATGTTAATGGGAACAATTCTTCACATAGCACACTCTCGAGGGTCCTTCTGGTCATTGCAACTGTGTGTCATTTTTTGTGAGACATTTTTATTTGCTGGGTCCCCAAAGTGTGTGCCACATTTATGTACTGTGTCACCAAAATGCATTTTCGATCTACACTTCATTTTTATCAGCCCCAGATGCTGATGGAGGGGATAAGGACAAGAGCCAGGGAAGAGGATTTGAAAAGGTAATCTGGCTGAAACACAATTCAGCTAAGATAGAAAAGATGCTAACAGGCCTGGTACTGGACTGTGTTTAGGTGAATAAGTTGTGGGGGAGAGGTCATGATGGCTTCTTCTGTTGAGCAATATAATTTACAGTATTGGAGTTTTATCGACTCAGTCACTGCATCTGGATTCTCAGATAGCAACTATGGCATATTGTGGGGTTGTTTTGCTCATTTAATAGGAGATTATGATGCTGTGACTGCTCCACTAATGACTGCAACCCCACCACATTGACCCATATCTTCATAATTGCAACACTGGATTACACCAATAAGGTCTACTAAATGGCTCCCCAGGGAAGGACTCTGCAGCTTCAGCTAGTCCAGAATGGAGCAGCAAAATTCTTGGGATGAGAGAAGCTTTTACAAGCATATAACTCATGTTCTGCACAGGCTGCCTGTTTATTTCTGGGTTGAGGTGTTGATTAAGCTCTATAAAGCCCTAGTTGCTCTGGAATCTTGTTATCTAAGATCTCCCTGTATCTCTCAAATAGGATCCACTGGGTCATTTTCAGTGCCAGTTAATCTCTTCACAGCAGGGTATTCTCAGTGAATGGCCCATGTATCTGATAACTGTTCCTGCCAGTCGTCCATCAGATCCAGAGCTGTTGTTTCTTGGTTGTTTTCTGGGTTGCACCATTTTCCCTTCCCACTTTATGCCAGTTCATAAGAATGTCCCTACTGGATCAGACCAATGGTCCATCTAGCCCAGTATTCTGTCTTCCAACAGTGGCCAGTGCCAGGTGCCCCAGAGGGAATGAACAGAACAGGTAATCATCAAGTAATCCATCCCTGGTTGCCCATTCCCAGCTTCTGGCAAACAGGTGCTAGGGACACTTCAAAGTTCAGAACTTTTATTTAAAGATCGGGATTGATTACCCTCCAGCTTTTAGATTTATTGCACAGTGAAGGAATGCTTTAAAATTATTATATTCTGTTTCCTTATTAGCGTGCATATATATGTGTAATGCATATGTAATAAGGCATGTGGTATTCTATATATATGCCAGTATACATATTCGTGATGGGGGCAGTGCGCAAATTGGCTACAGTAAAAGTACTGAGAACAGGTATGTTTAGCCCCATCCCCCCCCCCCCCGGCTAAACAATCTAGTAACCCCTGGTAACCAAATGCAGTTGCTCCAGTTGTAATCAAGGACACCTGAGATCGCATAGATCTTTCGTAGAAGGCAGTAGAGATAGCTACTTGGTAATTAGAAACAACTGCCAGCCAATCAAGGCAGGCGAATTGGGCACCTGGATTATAAAAGGACTCACTCAGTCAGCAGAGAGGAGCCAGAGGAGAAGGAGTGTTTGTGGGAGCTGGGAGCAAGAAGGCAAGGAGCTGAGAGTGAGAGTGTGTGTATTGCTGAGGATTGAGGAGGACAAGCTTATCAGACACAGGAGGAAGGTCTGTGGTGAGGATGAAGAAGGTGTTTGGAGGAGGCCATGGGGAAGTAGCCCAGGGAGTATTGTAGCTGTCATGCAGCTGTTACAGGAGGCACTATAGACAGCTGCGATCCACAGGGCCCTGGGCTGGAACCCGGAGTAGAGGGCGGGCCTGGGTTCCCCCCAAACCTCCCAACTCCTGATCAGACACAGGAGGAGCTGACCCAGACTGTGGGTTCCAAAAGAGGGGAAGATCACTGAGGTGAACAAATCCGCCAATAAGCGCAGGACCCACCAAGGTAGAGGAGGAACTTTGTCACAATATACACACAAGTCAATAGCATTACTTTAGATTCAGTCTTTCCTGAAAAACAGGCTAATTCATTCATTCTTCTAATGAGTTTGAAAGTTGTCTCATCTTGCTGTTAGGCAATTGGACACCCTGGCTTAGCCCAAAGGGACAATAGTTTTAACCTTTGTTACCTATGTTGGGGGAAAAAAAGTGTCAGTTGTGAAACAGTAATTTAATGCCTTAAAACCTAGTGTGTGTCTGGGTTTGTAGTTCAAAGAAGGATCATCTGATCTTGCACTATTGCATAGCATATACCAGATCACTGCAGTTCTTGGGACACCATACAAACTATACAAACTTGCTTATAGTGTCACAATAGCAATTGTCTGGTTATGGCTGAGAAGGCACTTTCATTTCAAGCCCAAGTCTTCAGAGGCTTCCAACTTTTTGAGAAAATTACCCTGTGAGGTGAAATTTCTCATGCTTATTCTTAGCTTAATGATGTGTGGTGGGTTTTGTTTTTGGAAGTTGGCTGAAAATCAATTCATTTGAATTAAGAAATTCAGTCAATCTGAAATGGTTTAGATGTGTCCATTATAACCTCAGACTTTATACACATTTCAGTGGCACACAATAGCATCAGAGCAGACATTAATGAATAAAACCTGACAACACCCCAATGGAGTGGGAAAGTATTTATTAATCCCATTCTACAGAGAGGGAAA
Source organism: Chelonoidis abingdonii (assembly GCF_003597395.2). Classification (NCBI taxonomy): domain Eukaryota; kingdom Metazoa; phylum Chordata; order Testudines; family Testudinidae; genus Chelonoidis; species Chelonoidis abingdonii. The sequence goes on from NC_133776.1 coordinate 37,788,748, forward strand.
CTAAGGTACAGAGAGATTATACAGTATGTCCCACATCTCACAGGGAATCTGTGGAAGACCTGTAATGAAAACCTGAACTTCTGTCTCTTAATCTTGTTCCTTACGTATAATACTATCTTTCTTCCAGATGATTACTAGCTTAGTTAGTAAAGATACCACAGAGGACAGACTTGATCAATGGATCTCTTCACAGGTCTAGTGAATATTGTCATAGAGCATATCACCTAATTCAACATTTCTTCCTGTGCTGACATAATTTGATATCTGAATGGATTTCCAAAATTATATAGCACATATTTAATGTTTTTTAAAAAATCTCACATTGATTGAAATCTTCACTAGGCACATACTGAATACAGGTCATCATATATCTGCAGCATCTGCACTCAAGGCCCACTTCTCACTCCCTCCTATTTTAGTCTTCCCTTTGTAAGTCAACTCTACATTTTGGTTGTAAGCATTGTGTGGCGATGGCACTGGCACTGTCTTTAATTTTGTAATGCAAAGTTCCTAGCACATTTGAGTTGCTGTAGAAATAAGAGATGATAATGAAGTAGGCCTGAACAGAAAGCAAGCTAGGATAGCATGTCAGAACAATGAGGGGAGAGGATGGGCCACAGATGTCATGTTAATACCTGTGGAAAGAAGAAGATGAGGGTTAATAATGCCTTGCTGGGATAAGAATAAGGGTCAGTTTAATTCATCCTTCTTCCACACAAGTAGAAATGAAGGCATATGAAAATTCTTCTAAAGGAGTGGTCCCCAACGCAGTGCCCGTGGGTGCCCTGGCACCCATCGAGGCATCTACGTGCACCCGCATACTGGCCAGCAGACAAGCATCTGCCAAAATGCTGCCGAAAAGCAGCGTCGCCAAGAGCTGTCGCCACCGAAATGCCGCTGATTTTCGACAGCATTTCGGCAGCGACGCCTCTTGACATTGCCGCTTCTTGATGGCATTTCGGTGGATGCTTGTCTGCCGGCCGCAGTCCTCGGTGGGTCGTTGTCCAGTGCCTGTCACCTGGAAAAGGTTGGGGACCACTGTTCTAAAGCATCCTTTGGAGAAATTGCAATGGACACAATCAATAGTGTACTTCAGAAGGATGGAAGTGGCATGGTTAAAAACAATCCATGAACAGCTCACATACTCATTCCTCATGTGTCTACAATAACTGGGGTAGATGTTCCCTACTGTTCTCCTGTCTTTGCAGGTGCTTGTTATCGGTGGGTAGTGATCGCTCTATTGGGGATTGATTTATCGCATGTAGTCTAGACGTGATAAATCGATCCCTGATCGCTCTCCCATCGACTGTTGAATTCCAGCTCAGCGAGAGGTGGAAGCAAAGTCAATTGAGGAGCCGCGGCAATCGACCCCATACTATTCTCATAGCTGAAGTTGCATATCTTAGGTCGATCCTCCCCTCAGTGTAGACCAGGCCACAGACTGATAAAGACTTCTCTGAATATTGGTTATACTTCGGTAGCAAGATTGGTCATGCTTGAAAACCAAGTCTTCACACAGTCTATATCACAGCTGTGAATTAACCTCATTCAAGAAGTCCTCTAATCCACAGTCTGTTACACACATATATATTTCAGTAACTCAAATGTTAGTTAGGCGTATTTGAAAATATCTTTGTCTTACCTCTTCTCCCAATGAGCTCTAATTGGTACTATCAAGATATAGATTGGTACAAATTCCAGACTGACAGAGCTGCTGATTACCTGATTATACATTCATACCCAACACAGTGGAAGCCTGCATGCGGAACAGACCATTCGCATCATTCTGTAAGCAAGGAGTTATGATGATCACCAGCCTCTTCCGTGTGAGTGGAAAATAATGCAAGAAGCTGATCCAGCAACACTGTGTGTGCTTCCAGAAGCTTAAGAAATGTTGTGATGGCCTCCAAAACCCATGTGCCCCTGGTGCAGCCCTGTGCTGTATTGTTGATTTTGCAAAGACATTGTGTTGGCGAGTTTCATTTGCTTTTTGCAATATTATGCACAGGGGAATCCAGATTAGACATTACAATTGTTTTTTTAAAGCTATTAACCTCTTTGTTGCTGTCATTCTTCCACATGCTGAGTGCAGCAGAATACCAGAGTATACTTGATACCTTTGGCAGAAGCAGCAGCTGTTTTATCTAGGAACATACCAGCTGGTTCCCAACTTCATACAGAAAACATAGAAGGATGCTCCAGGCTGAATTATATATTTTGATCTTGGCCATACCTGATTCAATTTTAAAGGGGCATAGTTTGCGCTACCATAAAACAAACACAGGGGTACTTCCAGTGGACAACTTGCTATAACTAACTTGTTTGTTGTGCATGTGATTATTTAAATTAAGTCCCCTTCAGTGATAGCTGAAGACTATAAATCACTGTAATATATTAGTTAGCTGTAACCTATTTAAGGACTTTTAACCTCTTCATTCCAGTTTTGTGTGTGTTTGCTACACTGGGAACAGAGGCACACTTGTTCGTATGTCATATCGCTTTCTCCCACCCTTTATCTGGGTCCTCTCTTTAGAATATAAGCTCTTTAGGAGAAGAATTATCTCTAAGCACAGAGCTTGGTGTGGCATCTAGGTGTGATACTACTCATAATTCAGCTTATGGCAGGGAACTGTGTCGTTTTCTCAACCTTCTTCTTAGTTGTATAATTTTAAGTCTACTATAGATAAAATAGTTTCTCTCTCTCTCTTTAATTTTCTTCCATGTTCCTTCCTAGTTTGAAATAACTTTGTCTTGATGGAACAAATCCAGTAACGCTGGAGCTGTAGTTGGCCTAATGTCTTTAAAAAACCTCCCCTTTGGTCTTTGCTGCAGTGCTGCTTCCCATGGTGTTTGTTCTCAAGTAATGTAGCTGGAACAATGACAGCCCTGGAGTCTCTGATTGAAAGCATGTGACCACAGTTTTAAACCCCTGATGTGATTGCTCTTTTCAAGCCTGCTATGAGCCATGCAGAAGGTAAAATGTTTGTCTAAGGTAAATAATATCCTGTTTCATTAGTCAGCATTTACAGGAGGGAGTGGCATTGCCCACAGTAGCAAAAAGCGTTGCTCAGAGCTGCCAGCTTGTTGCAACAGCTGCATTGCACAGTTATGATATGTAGCATTGTGGTATTAGGACACTCTAACCATTCAGCATGGGCTGGCCTATGAACCATTCTATTCTTGATAAATATATTCACCATTTATGTTCCTAATATTAATTTGGAGATAGTACGTACAGGCAGCTCATTCTTGGTGTTCTCCAAGAACAAGAAATCTCGTGGGATTATGCAGAGGATTGGGCATGTGCCAGAAAGAGGAATGATGTAGACAGTAACATTTTAGAGCCAAACTGAAGCAGTTCCATAACAACTTCCCATCCAAAGGCTTTGAGATATAACTTTGATCTAGAAACAAATGTGAAGAAATGGAAACTGACAGCACATTGTAAGCTTTTCAGGGCAGGGCCGTCTTTGTTATTTGTTTGTACAGTGCCTAGCACAATGGGGACCTGGCCTCTAGATGCTACTGGAACACAAATAATAATAGCAGAAATTAGTACTGAAATAAGGTAAACTGCCCACTACTTGTTCTGTCTGATCTGATACATTTATTTTAAAAATATCATTGAGAAAAGCCTCGTTGGTTGGGCAAGGTCATCTTACATTGTACAACCTCACTGAATCAGACCTACACTGCCCCAATAGTGAGTTTAACGGGTCATTTTTTTTTAATGAAGTGAGCAAAGACCTGTGTGTGTGTGTGTGTGTGTGTGTATTTATAACAAGGAGAAATGTCCCTTTGGAAAATCCTGAAATGACTCAGCCGATCTCCCACCAGAACAAAGAAGCTGTCTGAAATACACACAAATCTTTATCCACAAGCCTCTCTCTTTCTGTTTTACTTGCTAAGTGGCTTTGTGTGAGTGCACCCACAGATGAGAGGGAGTCAAGACTAGAGATGTGACCATGATTCATGGTGAATAACTTGATTAATTTATCCCTTTCTGTGTTCATTAATCATCTGAAATTAGATTTTCATTTCTTATTAACTTGTTTATGGGAACATATTTCAGACTATGGGTTGTTGACTATGGCCCCGGTTCAGGAAAGCGCATGTTTTCCCCATTCAGACAAGCACTTATGTGCGTGCTTGATTTTAAGCATGTGTGTAGTTCCATTGTCTACACTGGGACTGTTCACATACGTGCAGTTAACTCAATGAATGTCTTTGCAGGATCGGGGTTTAACTGTTCATTTTTACTGTGCCGTCAATTACTCATTATTGTGGTGTTTGGTTACCTAAGTCACATGTTGAGACTTTTAAAATGACAAGCTTTTAAAAACAGAAGGATGGAATTGTCTGCATAAATACTTCAGGCCTGATATCAATACCACTTTTTATTTGGAATAACCCCTTTTCCCAGCCCTCCCCAAAGATGGTTTCAAGTGCACCTTTAATAGTAAGATTTAGAACCATATATCCTAGATGGTGACTTATGAACTGTTGTTATTCATTATTTGTATTTCTGCCATGCTAGGAGCACCAGGTATCCATTCTGTAAGGCACTATACAAATCGAGAACACAAAGGAAGTCCGTGTCCAAAGAGTAAAATTGCAGAAAGCTCCAAAAAAAAAAAAAAATACTGTTAACATTTTCTCACAGAAATCATTGGCAAGTTATGACAAGTTTGTGGTTAATTTCTCTGACTTTCCCTTCCATTAGTCACAGAATCACTGACCTATTCACAGGGTTTTGGTTTGCAGAAATGTGAGGCCCAAGTTTTCAAAATTGCATGTCTAAAACATGTCATAGTTAATAAGAGTAGCTGGATTTCAGAGGTGCTGACCAACTCCACAGCCCAATGAAGTCAGATTTAAAAATGCTGGACTACATTTTTTGTGCAAACTTAAGTCCTGTGACAATTACAGCTATGATAAGGAGTCCAATTCCAACGTGATATTCCATAGTATGTTTGTAACACGCTTCCCCCAGATATCTTAATTGTGTGTAGTAAGCAGGGCTGCTGGGAGTGGGAAAGACAAAAGAGGTACTTTGCTGTCATAAACAGATAGCTAAGGGTTAATGTTTCTTTTACCTGTAAAGGGTTAACAAAGGAAACCAAACGACCAGAGGACCAATCAGGAAACCGGATTTTTAAAGCTCAGGAGGGAATGTTTTGGTGTGGTGTCCTCTTTGTGTGTGTCTTTTGTCTGTCTCTCGGCTATGAGAGGGATCTTTCTATCTTCAAGCTTCATCTTCAGTTTCCAAGTTGTGAGTACAAAGGTAGAAAACAATAGGCTTTTTATTGTTTTTTGTATTTACATGTGTGTAGTTGCTGGATGTTTAAATTGTATTTCTTTTTGAATAAGGCTGTTTATTCATATTTTTCTTTAAGCAATTGACCCTGTATATTGTTATCTTGATATAGAGAGCATTTTATGTCTTTTCTTTCTTTTTTTATATAAAGCTTTTCTTTTTAAACCTGTTGGATTTTTCTTTTCAAGTGAGGCTCTAGGGGATAGAAATCCCTGTGCCAGGATACGGTCTCTCTCAGGGAAGACTGGGAGGGAAAAAGAAGGAGGGGGAAGGGTAAATTGCCTCTCTGTTTGTTAATTCAAGGAGTTAAGTACAGTAATCTTCAGGATAACCACGGAGGGGAAGCCTGGGAGGAAGTAAAGAGAAGACAAGGGAGGGTTATTTCCCTTTTGGGTAAGACCTTCTCAGGGCATCTGAGTCTTGAGGTCCCCCAGGGAAGGTTTTGGGGAGACCAGAGTGAGCCAAACACTGGAAATTTTTGGCTGGTGGCAGCGCTATCAGATCCAAGCTGGTAATTAAGCTTGGAGGTTTCATGAAAGCACCCACATTTTGGACTCTAAGGTTCAGAATTAGGAATTATGCTTATGATATTTGCTCTAGGTTCCCAAAATGATGTAGGGGCTGGGGGCAGCCAAGCCAAATTTGAGTGTGAGGAGTTGTGAGATGGTGCATGGGGTTCCAATACCACTCAGGTTTGACCCACTATTAATAGTATGAGCAGTGAGTCACCAGCCCTGACCCGGCCCATATCCCACAATCACTGTCACTGGCATCATCGCACCAATCCTGAGTTGACCCAGCAGGCTGAGAGCCTTGAGGTAGGAATTGGGCTGCAGCTTAGGGAGAGGTGGGAGTGGAGAGGGCAGCAACCCCACAGTCTTTACCCTCTCTGACCTCAACCCCTCTCCTCGTCTTACACTTTCATCTCCAAGGTACGTTTTTTGGAAGGGTAGGGGGCCTAAGTTTCAGATTTTGCCCTGGGTCTTCAAAACCCTTTGGCTTTTTTGTAGCATATGGCTATAATGCTTCTATATTACAAATAACAGAACTTCACACAACTTTGGTCATGTTTGGAACCAGGATCATGTAAACCGTAAATGTTTTGGAAAATATCTGTTGTATATTATTTGTGGCTCTTCTCTTTGTAGGCTATTAGGAAAGAAACTGATGGAAACAATAAATGAAGCCAGTAAATAGACTTGTGTACAGTGAACTTAAAATTCCCTGTTTTATAAAAAAATAACAATTGCACAGGGCCAACATCATTAATGTTGATCTCAGTATACTTCTGTTGACACTGATAATGACCAGATGTTCAGTGAAATCCTATTAACCTCTGTTTCACAATTTCAGATGCTTCCTGTGTTCGGGCCAATTCCAAAGCACATTGAAGTCAATGGAAATCTTCTGTTGACTTCAGTAGACTTTGGATCAGGCCTTTAGACATTTTCAAAAGCACAAAGGTTGTTCAGAAGAATACTGGAAATGCAGTCTCAAACAGATTTCACCATGTTGTGAGAACTGTACATTGGTGGGCTTTGCAACATGCATCAAATCACACATTCATGGTGATGTGTAGGTGGAATCTAGATAAGAGGACAGATCATCAGAATTAAAATGGTGCAGGAAAAAGCTTGGCTCCTTCAACTTATTTTACATCTTGAAAATCCTTTTTCCTCACCCTCCCAACAGAAATTTTAATAGATAGCACAGGGGAAAGTCAGTTTTCAGCATCAGTGACTTTGCATGAAAAAGGATAGAAAATTAATTTAGGTCATTCCAATTTTTTCCCATATGTTATAACTTAAAAACTTTTCACTTGATGATGATTTGCTTCAGCTTTTAATCACTAATCTTTGCACCTCCATTCAGCCACCTGGTGATGGAATTGCAGTGGCAAGTGACACATATAGCATTAAAAGGCAGCACAAAGTAAAAGAAGACTAGATATTTCAAAGCATTTTGTTCATATTGCATGTGCAGTACTTGTTAAGAAGCAAGCATTAAGAAAGATGACACTCACTGACAATCACTATTTGAGTTAACGCTAGCAAGACAATTCTGTTCCCTTTGGTTCCATGAAAAGCAGAGTAGGTACTGCAGGGCAGATTCTCTGTCCTGTTTTGTTCCCTTGCCCACAGGACTATGTTTGTTTTTTCTTTTGTTGTGTAGAAAAGGACCAGCACACACAAAATTAGTGAGGCCCCTGAGGTAAGCCAAGAAAAGATCTAGCAGGTGAATAAATAGCTGTCCATCAGAGAAAATTAGGAGGGGAAAAGAATCATGAACTTGCCAATGATTCAACGCTTTTGTCTAAGAAAATAAACGGTTTATTTGCCAGCCTGAACAAACCACTACTTATTCAGTATGGACTAGTTCCAAGCCAATGATGAGGGCATGTCTGGTACCAAATGGTTATAAGAAATCCTATATTCAAGCCCTTTTTTGGACCGCTTACTCATCTTCTGAGAACAGAAATAAAAGTAAATATTTTGTATCTTTTTTGCAAGATTTGTCAGACCAGGGTAATGTAGAAACTTTTTTGGCTGCTCCAATACTTTGGGAATATCTACACAAGCACTTTTGTTGATATAAGGTATGTTACTTAGCGACACCCCTCTGAGTGACATAAGTCACACCGACAGAAGTGCTGGTGTGGACAGCTCTATGTTGGTGGGAGATGCTGTCCTGTCAGCATAGCTACTGCCACTCATTGGAGGTGGTTTAATTATGTCAACGGGAGAGCTCTCTGCTGCCAGCATTGAGCAGCTACATGAGTGATCTTACAGCAACGCAGTTGCATCGGTACAGCTATGCTGCTGTCAGCTCACTAATGTAGATATGGCCTTTATAAATCTGAATTTTAGATGGATTATTAATATGGCTTGCTGCACAGTATTGGCAGTGCCGCTGGGGACTGCATTTAACCAGTTGGCAAAGTTTGAGTGATCTTTTGAATTTTTTATTCCTAGTTAAGGGGTCAATTGTGCCTTTTAGGAACAACCTGTTGTAAAGGGCAGTGCAGAGCCATAGTGCCCGAGAGGGAGAACCAGTTCCTCATTAATTGTGCTGGGAGGAGTAAAGTGATCGAATCACAGAGCTCAGGCCAGAAAGGACCACCAAATCATCTTGTTTCACCTCCTGTATTTCACAGCCCTCTGGAGACTAAACTATTGTTTGCAGAGAACAGGAGGGACCCCGAGGTGAACCATTGCTGGAGGGCCCTGCAGTGGCAAGGAACATATGTAGTGAACTATAGCCAGATGATCCTAGCAAGTGACCTGAAGCCTATGCTGCAAAGGAAGGCAACCCCCGCTCTACCAAGGTCACTCTCATGTTTCTCTCCTCTTACCCTTGCCCCCTGCACAACTGGCTCTCTCTGTTGGCTGGTTCAGAGAGGGAGGGATCCCCTGCTCCCTACCACTTTTTGTCAAGTTGCTTCTGGATGCGGGGGTGTTATTATGAGAACATGTTCAGATGAAGCAATTCAATAGCAGCCCCTGTGCAAGGGCTGTGATTCTGGGCAGCCTATGCACAGACTGTGTTAAGGGGAGGAAATAGTCCTTATTTTCCGCCAAAACGCACCCCACTGCATGACCACATAAAACCTGGTAACAATTTAGAACCGAAACCTTCCAGTGGTCTTCTTCAAAAATTAAGTATCTGCCTTGCCTTTGGCTTGCCTTTGCCTAGTTGCAAAAATAGGGGAACTTAGTGCTTTATAGAGAGTTTTCAATGGACATTCGCACTGATGGAGCTTTTATACCCCAAAGTTCTTAATGGAGCTGCCCTGTGTATCATAAAAGGCCACCGTGTCCTTTGTTCAGCTGTTTAAAACGAGTTGATTTGGACATAGTTATTGGATAAAGGAAACTGTTAGTATTTAAAATTTCAGAGTGATTGATCACATCTTAGAAGGAGGCAGACGGTACCGTTATGAATTCCAGATAATTTGTATTGTGCAGCTCCAGGGAGAACTTCTGTTTTATTGATTGGGGATGGGGCTCTTAATTGTTCAGTTCTTTTCTCTTCTGGTTTTTGTTTTTTTCTTTTTTGAATCAAAGTAGGATTTCAAATGAAACCCTTCTGGCACATAAACGGTAACTCTATATATTATCTATGTTTACAATAAACTGCTTTTGACGCTCTTTAAGGATCTGGGCCAGGATTTAAAACCCCTTATTCAAAGTTTGGAATGAGATCAAACATTGTGGCTTGGACTCATCCAGTGGTGTTCCCCCAACAGAGAGTTAAACTGAGGCCTGTTTCCCCACCACCTCCCATCAAAGGAAAAGAGAATGCTATGGAACTGCAGACTTGATAGGGTAGTTTTCTAAAGCCTATACATATCCAGGCCTTGTCTCATTCCTGGGTTCATAGAGTCAGAAGCTAGGCTGCAGGCCTTTTGTAGTAAAAGCCAATATGAGCTCCCAAAGTACCTGATGATCTCAGTCCACTGAGGTGCCTAGAATTAGCCAAATGGGGTGACTATGGCCAGAGAGGGCTTTGTTGTCAGGGCACCCAGAAGTAGGGCTGATCAAAATCCAGAATTCTCAGTTTGTCGGAAATTTCCAATTTTTTTTTTAAAAAGTTCATTGGACTAAAATCTTGATATTTCAATTTTTTCCACAGAATGAGAATTCAGAAATGTCATCTAAAAAACATGGAGAGCATATTTTTTCTATTGACTTTTTGAAACAAAACTGATGAGGCCCCTTGAGCATTCTGGAGACTTGGCAGCCTTCTTTCTAGGCCCCCTGCACCAGAACAGGGCCCCCAGTGTATCTCTACATTGCAGAGGAGTGGGCAAGCCTCCCAGCCCAGGGTTGATAGACTTGTGCCAACAGGGCTTGCACTTGTGCACTAAAAATAGCTGCGTGGCCATTGTGGCACTGGCAGAGGCAACCCGTGGGGCTAGCCTGAGTCTCCACCAGGGTTCTAGGGCTTCCAGGGCTCCCAAGCTACTTTTTGACCAGTTCTACCCAGGAAAGGCACAATGATAAAACCCAGGCCCTGTATTGTAGCTGTGTTACCATGCTGGAATGTGTGGGGACAGTAATGGTGACTCCTGTTCCAAGGATTACATGCTAAGGCAATGCACAGTTTGCACCCTCTAGTTCCAGGCCTCAGTCTCTAGAATATCTCATAGGAACAGTCGCTGTAACTTGTTTTCTGTATTTCTCTAAACATTCTTGTTGCATTAATGAATTTACTAGCCATTAGGTCTGTAAGTTCAGTGCTGATCAACTTTCACATGTTTAACTGTGCTATTAACATCTCTTGGTTGATAAGCACAAGAATAATTTTTTCTCTTTTGGAAAATAAAATCTTGTGTTTTTTAAAATACTTTCCAGTTACATTACTGAAAACCTAAGCTAGACTCAGTTAAAAATGAATTCTAAACAGGTTTTAGTGTTAGTGCTGCTTGTTCCTCTGAAAACTGACATGTATGTTTTCAATCTGTAATATTGGATCAGAAACAGGAAAAGGCTGCAGTTTCACATTCCCCTTGTGTTTTAATGACAACTTTGAGAGAGAGGAAGGATAAGAAATATCTCCCTTTAATGTGTTGGTTTTAGTTCATAAACTGCATATTATGCACACAGTGAAGAAGTTTGGTAGGTTTTTTAGATGCAGTTTATGGGCTTTTCAGAGTGATGAAAAGCTTTAGCTTATGTCAGTTGGAATCTGTGTCTCTTTGCAAAGGCCCATGCTGTGTCATCCTCACTCAAGGCATAGTCCCAATCTGTCAAAAAATCAGCTTCAAGTCTTTCTGTACTGTCTGGCCTGACTTTTGCAATTAGTTAAGGGTTGTTGTAGGTTTAAAATGTTGCTCGCTTTGACACTATCCAAAATCCCTTACAGCGAAGATCCCTGTTTATTGTTAAAACACCATCTAACCACAACGCGAGAAAAAGTTCCTGCAGAAATGAGAATTTCAGCAATGCAGATTTTGTTGAAGAAACCCTGTTGCTGGCTCTGAAGGCTTTGAATGCAAATGAAACTGTTAAATTAGGTTATTTTTCTCCATAAAGCCTGCTTTACAATTCTCATTATCCCATTCTCTGCCTTTTCTCTGCCATATTAACAACACAAGGTAAGAGCATGGACAATAAGGAGAAAGCAAGTACAAATATGGAGTGGAGTAGTAGTCAGTTTGGTGTTAGACAGTTAGTGAAAGGATTATAATTAATCTGGCCAGAAAACTGGGGGGAGACCTAAGGGAAACATCTGAAAAGACTGAATTCTGGGCAATAAAATGGAGGCACTGGAACTACTGCTGCAGGAGGCCAAACTGGATATTATAGGGATTATAGAAACCTGGTGGAATAGATCAGGGCCGGCTTTAGGATGATTCCCCCGATTCCCCGGAATCAGGCCTCGTGCCCAAGAGGGCCCTGCACCTTTGGCACCTTTCTAATTATTTAATTTTTTTTACTCACCTGGCAGTGATCCAGGTCTTTGGCAGCGGGGGGTCCACGGAAGACCTGGAGTGAGGGAAAGACCCACTGCCACCAAAGACCCGGACCACCGCCAGGTATTTAAATCAGGCCCCGCAGTTCCTAAAGCCGGCCCTGACTGGGGTGCAAATATTGAAGGGTATGTGTAGTTTAGGAGTGATGGGGTAGCATTGTACATTAATGTACAAGAAATATGAAGTGATAGTATGGACAAAACCAAATCTCTCTGGGTCAAAATCGCTTTGGGGAAGGATTGTACCAGACTCTATTAGGATAGTGTTAGGGGTCTGCTATAGATCCCCAGGGTCAATCTTGGCTATGGTTACAGATCTCTTTAATATTATTAGAGAGAGAAATATATAGAGAGAAATATCTGGGAATTGTGTCAGAAAGGGAGATTTTAACTTCCTGGGTATAAATTGGAGGACAAATGCCACTAATACTGGTAGGCCCAGTTATTCTTAGACATGGTAGATGACACTTATCTTCATCAAATTGTCACTGAGCCAACAAGAGTGATGCAATTTTAGACTTAGTTTTGGTAAGTAGTGAGCACATCATAGAAGATTGGTTATAGGAATAACCTTGGCTTACGTGATCATGAGTTGATTCCATTTAAATTAAATAGAAGGATAATTAAAACCAAGTTATTTGTTGTGGTTTTTTATTTCAAAAGGGAAGACTAGGAGATTAAGGGATTTAGTTAAAGAAGTCCACTAGATTGAAGAGGTCAGGGACTTAAATGTGAAAGGAGGCTTGGAATTTCTTCAAATCAGCTACACAAAACTGTCAGAAATTTGCATCCCAAGCAAGGGGGAAAAAAATCTGTAGAGAAATGCTCCAGACCAGCTGAATAAATACTGATCTCAGAAAGGTCATTAGGAGTAAGCAGAGACCCAATAAAGAATGAAAAAGAGATTGATTAGCAAAGACAGCTATATCTTGGAGGTTAGAAAAATGTAGGATTAAAGTTAGAATTTCTAAAAGTTAAGCCAAATTTGCTCTTGTCAAGGAAATTAAAATAATAAAAGTTTTTTTGCTATATATATATATATATAAAAGGAGGGATGAGGTTGTGTCACTATACAGTGTGAATGGAAAGGAGATTAAAGGTAATATAGACATAGTCTAAAAACTAAAAGAATATTTTCCCTCAGTTTTCAATAAGGATGATAACGTGGAATTTGGGCATGAAGGCAGAATGGCGGATGGAAATGTGGTCATTTCCATTTTCATACACTCATCTGAGGTAGAAGAAAAACTTTTAAGAGCTTAGTGCACTCAAATCAGGGCGACTGGATAATTTCTATCCTACAGTACTGAAAAACTGACACATGAGATTGCTAATCTGGTAGCAAGGATTTTTTTTTTAATCTATCTATTTTGGGAGTAGTATCATGTGACTGGGGAATAGCCAATGTCATCATACCTATATTTAAGAAATGGGGAAAAAAGTGATCCAAGCAACTCCAGACATATTAGTCTGGCTTCAATAGTGTTCAAGGTTTTAGAACAAACTGTGAAGAAAAGAATAATTAAATCCACAGAGCTAAATAGTAAAGGGGGTGTAATGCAACATGAGTTTACTAACATGCCAAACTAACCTGATTTTCTTCTTTTAGACAAGAACTGATTTTTTTAGATATGAGAAGTGCAGTGGCTCTAAACTACTTGACTTCAGTAAAGCATTTGATACAATACCGCATGGAAAATTATGAATTAAATTAGGGAAGACTGAGATCAGTACAAGCATTGTATGGTGGATAAGGAACTGGTTAAAGGGTTGTGCTGAAAGGTGAATTATTGGACTGGAAGGAGGTTACTAGTGGAGTTCCTCAAGGATCAGTTTTGGAACAACTCTTACTCAATATTTTTTTTAATGATCATGGCACAATATCAAATGAAATTTTTTGTTGACAAAATTTTTTGTTGAGGGCATCGTCAATGCAAAGGAGGATCAGAATGTGATACCTGAGATGTTGATGACCTGGAGGACTGGAGTGACAGAAATGGGATGGAATTTAGTAATACAAAGTTATGAACATAGGGTCTAATAATAAGAATTTCTGCTACAAATTGGGGGGGGCTCATTAGTTGGAAGTGACAGGGGAAGGGTGAGACTTGGATGTGTGGATCAATCACAGGATGACTATAAACCACCAGTGTGATGCAGCTGTGAAAAAAGGAAAATGCAACCCTACAATGCATCAGGCATCCGGTAGAGAGAGAGAGAGAAGTATTAATACATTGTCTCTCTCAGGTGCTTGTTTGCCTGGTTCTTGCTCATATGCTCAGGATCTAACTGATTTGCCATATGTGGGATTGGGAAATAATTTCCCCCCAGGTCAGATCAGCAGGGACTTTGGGGTAAGGGGTCACCTTCCTCTGCAGCATGTGGGTTTGGGTCACTTGCCAGGATTATCTGCACATCTCCCTTCATCAGTTCCCTGCCATTTCAGGGGCCTTGGCCATTGATACACCTCAATCTCTCCTGTCCTCTCCCTGTGACAAATAAGTCTCATTTACTGTGCACAGTAATACTTGCGTCTAATTTTGATGATTGGGTATAGTGTGCAGGGCCCAGGTGGTGTTGGTGGCCTGTGACACACCGGAGGTCAGACTAGATGATCTGATGCTCCCCTCTTGCCTTAAACCCTGTGATTCTATTAATGCTGATAAGCACTTATAATGCAATAGATTTCCTAACTTAGTTCTCTGGGGAGAAATCCTGGCTCTGTTGAAATCAATGGGAGGCTTGGCATTGAAATAGAGTTTAGTTGCTGAAATGTTTTGTGGTTGCAGAGAATCGTATGACAATTAAAGTCAGCCAATGGTAATCCAACAACTCAGTTTCTGTGCCACTCCCAATATTTAAACTCCTGCTGATAGCCTAGTGACACTTCCCAGGATGATATTGATTAGGTGAAGCTCATGAAGCGATGTAGATCTAGAAAGAGACATTTGTGTTCACCTGGTATGAATCAATAATTTTCTATAAATCCAGCGATGAAATTCTGGCTCAGCTGAAGTCAATGAGGAAGTTTTTTTCCACTGAATTCTCTGGGACCAGGATTTCACCCACAGTGTTTAACAGTAAATTTCCTGCCTTACTGTTTTAGATAAGAAGGTTCCCCCCATGTACTTTTCATTTATCAACATCCATGTGAGGTAGGGATGCACTGTCCTCATTTCACAAATGGAAGGAGAAACTGAGAAACAGAAAATTGTCCATAATCACAAAGAAACTCTGACACAGTCAGAAACATAACCCAGCTCTCTTGGTTCCCTTTGCCAGCTGACCAGGACGAGGGTGGTCAAGCCCAGTTGTTGGAGCAGGCATCAGTCTGATGCCAAAGCTAAGGGTCAAACTGTAAGGAAGGAACTGGATACCAGAGCTGAGGGTCAAACTGGAATCTGTAATCAGGAGACAGAGTCAAAGGGCAAACCAGAGGTCAGGAACTGGAGTGAGCAGCTTATCAGGCAAGGAAAGGTTCAAGTCAAGAGCAGGACAGAGGCAAGGCACAAGCAGCACGACAAGGTAACACAAGAGCTGGCACAATGGTGGGCATGAGTGCTGCAAAGCCAGCAAGCTGCTCCTGCTGCTGGCTGAAGAGCCAGCGTGCTGGTCCCTGTAGCCAATCAGCTGGCATGGCCAATAAAGCAGCCCAGTGCAGGCCAATTGTACTGATGAGGCTGCTTGGAGACTAGCTCTGCTGCAGGCTCTGATTCCTGACAGCTTTTACCTTAATTACAAGACCAGTCATCCTCCAATTCTGTTAATTTCAGTTAAAACCCACTTTCCCAATGACTTTCCACTTCTTGTCCCCCTCCATCTCTTTCACTTTCCTTCTTACAATTTTGGTAAGTTTCCTATGATTACAGCTTTAGGTACTACCCTGAATGAGTTACTATGCAATAGCACAAATGGAACTACTGAAGTCTGGGGGGTTTCCCTCCTCCTCCCCCACTTGAGTAAAGGTGAAACTTCAAATCTGCTCAGCAGTGTTAGAAATCGGTACCTCCAACAAAACAAAAAAGCCGTAAATGCTAATTCCCTGGTATCTCTACTCCAGAGTACAGAGAGACACTAAGTGCATTCTGAAAGATTCATTTATATGATTTTCTGTAGGCGGACAATAATCCACAAGTGCTGGGCTGAATACTTTCATATTTCTCAAAACTATTCTTTTCAAAAGCTGACTCCCTACGTTAGCTGTAAAGCCAATATTTAATTTTTAACAATACATTTTTATCTCTTTTCCTGGATCTGGAAACTGAAGTAGGGTGGAGTATAATTGGAAAGCTGAATCATGGGCCACAATTAATGTGATGATCAGCATTTTGCTGTGCATGTTATGGATTGCTCCAGGCTGGAAAGTTTGCGAAGACTGAGAGTACTGATTTTTTCTGCTTAGCTGAATGGACATCACGCTGCTTCCTAATTAGAACCTTGTGGTCTATTTTGTCAAGAAAATATCAAAATATCAAAAAATCTGCAGGAGTGGATACATCATGTTTCTAACACACTTTTCATTCTAAGAGAAATATTATTTTGTAATGGAGACAACTTTCAAAATAGCTTGTATTAACTGATACAAACATTCTATTAGAGATTGCTGTGCAATTGTTAAGATACAGATTTAGGGGGAGCGGGGAGTATTGATAACCCATATAAAGGGAACAGTGGCATTTCTGCTCTGCCAACTTTAGTTGCAAACTAGGTATGTCAGTGTTATGTGGGCTATTAAGAACATTAAATAATTTAGATTCTTGCTAGTGAAGCTAGACTTAATGTCAGTAGGTCCTGTAAAAAACACTATAATCCATTCACTAAAGCCTCTCTCTGTTTCTCCCCCTCTTTCTACTTCACTGTTGAGCTTTCTTTCAGAATTTTTCATGTTCCCCCTCGGTCCTGTTACAATTTTTAAGAGTATGCTACCTCCACATCTTTCTCTGCCTCCCTCCTTTTGGTTTGTTAAACAAACAAGAATCAACATTCAACAATAAATTATAGAGCTGGATGAGTTGCCAACACCACCACTCATCCAAATTTGGTTGTGTTCTGTCCAGGGGCAGCTCTCGACATTTTGCTGCCCCAAAACGGTATCATACCGCGGGGGGCTCTACTGAAGCCGCGGGACCAGCGGACCCTCCATAGGCACACCTGCGGGAAGTCCACCGGAGCCGCGGGACCAACGGACCCTCCGCAGGCATGCCACCAAAGGCACTCTGCCTGCCGCCCTTCTGGTGACTGGCAGAGAGCACCCCACAGCATGTTGCCCCAAGCATGCGCTTGGCGTGCTGGGGCCTGGAGCTGCCTTTGCTTCTGTCATGGAGGGGAGGAGGTTTTTCTTCTATTGTTTGTTCTTGGATTATCCCAAATCTCTGTTCTGTAGGTTTATGACTTTTCTCAGCAGGATTATTACCTTAATAAGGCCATGGTATGCTTAGTACTGCTACTATGGTCACATGAGAATTCAGCTGGGTTTGGAACCTACCTGTTTCTTCTCTAGTGAGCACCTTGATCTATCGTGATCAAATAAGAGTGTAAGGAACTATCTATGTCTAGTGACAGCAGCTAGTGTTATCCAATATTTTTCTCCATCTAGTTTTCTTAGGACTGGGTCTCCTGGTTTAAACTTGGGCAAGCTTTGGCTGTTTTCTGCTGTAGAGCCCCATATGCCAGAGTACACTGTGATTTACAGCTGGGAGTTGACCTTTTGTGATTGTCACCAGTTGTGGAGTTTAAAGCTCTCCAAAGGCTAATAAGATCTCCTCTGTGGCCAGTACAAGACCAACCAGAGGATCAGGGTTTCTCCCCTCTGTCCTGGGGAGACCTTTTCCTCCTACATATTTCATTGCATCTCTTTAGGTCTGCACCAGATATGGACATGCCTATTTTTTTACATTGCTGAACTAACAGGTCCCTGCTATGTACTCTGTTAAACCATTCTTCACTGTCTCATCAGCAGTTCCTGCACTTTTAGAACCTTCTGAGCTCTACTGTGCATTTTCTGCACTGGGCTTCTCCTTTAGCAGGACATTTTCCTCCCTATTTCTAGTCCTCCTTAAGACCATCTCAGTGTCTGCAGTTCAGGTGCTGACTTTTGTGGTGTGTGTGTGCCATTCTCTCCTTTCTGCCCTCTCCTTCCCTTTGCCCCCACCCCCCAATGCAAGTGGCAGGTAGGGCCTTGAGGAAAAAGCCAGGCAGGAGCAGGGCCTCGAGGCGGCGCACAAGCAGAGTAGGGGGAAGGGCCATGGTCTGGGCATCGGGGCCCGTAAAAATTAATCTGGCCCTGCGGGTGCTGAGAACCCCTTATTTTTTTTCAATGGGTAGTTAGGCCCTGGAGCACACACAGAGTTGGCACCTATGAGGCTAGGAGATTAATTGCAGTGGTCCCACTAATGAGAGAGGCTGTAACACACATTCGTTGACTTTATAGCGGTATAGGTTTTGAATGAATCCAACCAATTTACTTGTCCAACTAAGCTAGTAGAGAAAACACTAGCTATGACAAGAGAACAGCTTTCCACAAAGCAGTAATGGGGCTTCGCTGTGATCAGTTGATTGTATTTTGCACTTTGCCCCAAAACTGATGTGTTTATTTAAAAAAAAACAAACATCCCTGCACACAGCTTGTCTACTGTGGAGAAGGGAGAAGGAAAAATATCTCTTTGGTCCTGGCTTTTGTTCTCTCAGATTGTCTATGGATGAAGATGCTAACTACAAAAACAGAGGTTTGGAGAGAATGTTGACAGTTGATCTCATAGCCATCCTGCTGGAAGGCTTTAAGGCAGTGTGGCTTAGTGGATAGGACTCAGATTCAAGAGACCTGGGTTCTAGCCAGTGCTGCCACTATCCTGCTGGGAGACTGTGGGAAAGGTGCCTCAGTTTCTCCATATATAAATTGGGGATAATGATCCTTAACTCTTACATAACACTTTGAGATCTACAAATGAAAATCACAATATAAAAGGTAGGCAGTATTTTAATTAAGTTACATGTTCTGTGTAGGTCTTCAAGGCAACTTGATCCAACACAAACGTACTCAATAAACTTCATTTTTTTTGTGTTGTGGTAACTGACATGTGACAGGAAGTAAGAGGCACCAACTTCACTATCCAAATGCTGTGAAGTTTTGCCTTGGATCACCATGTGACAGATACTCAGCAATTTTTCTTCTGATGCTGAGCACTTTTGACATGAAATACCTGGTCATAAGATAACAAAGATATGCAGGAAATGACTAACCCATTCTGGGATGGGCCAGCATAAGTGGAGGTAATGGAGAGCCCCTAAATCTATTTTTAGTCTTGTCTTTCTTCCTTGGAGAAATTGGTATTTCCAGGTCTGTGTGGAAATGCCTGGTGTCCATTAATAGTTTGAAACTTTTATTGCACTTCACTTGGACACAGATGGGGAGGAAACTTTCTTGCAGTACTGGTTACTCTGACTTTTACAAGCACGTGTTAATATGAAGATAAGAATTGACATAATTCTCGTAGGCTACATCCATGCTGCAAGCTAGGGGTACATGTACTCTCATCAGCTGTCAGAGAGCTAGTGAGAGTATAAATAGTCATGTAGCTGTGGTATCATGGGTAGCAGCAGCAGAGGCATGGCATAGCCATATTTAGTGAATAATAAATCATATTCACTAAATATGGAATCATTGGAAATCATACTAATGGGGAAAACAAATAGAATGACTTATCCAGGCTGAATGTCATGTTTGCCAGTTTCTGAATCTCGCTGATTTCATATCTCTAATCATATCTCAAACCATACCAGAAGCCTCTGGAATAAACTTTAGAGTTTACTCTAGATGACACACATATATCGATTTGATCCTTTTAAAATGCTGACCAGTGGCAGGCAAGTGCAATGAAAATGGTAATTTCCTTGTTCTTTATGGTGTCTATCCTATGCAATTCACAGTCTTCCTGAATTTTCTGTTGCAGAAGCATTTCCAATGATCTGGTCTGTGAAGTGCTGTAAATGTGTCTGATTTCATTCTCACCCTCTTCTCTGCACACATAACTAGCAAAAAAAAAAAAAAAGAGCCAGACCCTCAACTGGTGTAAATGGGTGCAGCTCCATTGAAGTCATTATACATCAGGTGAAAATCTGGCCCACACTTCCTGTTACAGGCAGTGATTTGAATCAGACTTGTACAAAAATATGGTTTCTACCAGAGCACTGAATCAAAGAAGGATAGTCTCTGTTTTCCCCTTGCAGTAATGTCATCACTGCTTATGTTTGACATGAACTTTATCTTAATGTATTTCAACTCTCAACTCTGTGCATGTGCCTGTTCAGTTTTTAAATCCTTTCCAGTAAGGAGTAAGTCAATTAAACTGTCTTCTTAAAACTTCACAGGTGTGAAGGCTTAAGAGCAATGCCCCAGAAAACAGATCACAACAGGAAACCTATTAAAAGATGTATCACTGATTTGGCTTTGTCCTCCAAATGCAAAGAAATTCAGGGTTAAATGTGTCTGATCCTAAATTGTATGTGTTGTGCTTTCATATTGCTGGGGCTCTCAAAATATTCTTTCAAAAGAATCAGGTGGTGTGGAATATCTGCCTAGATTCTGATTGCATTGGTTTGTTTTAGTTTTGTGAAACTCCAACTATAGTAAGATCTTTCCTAGAAGTGGAAATTAATAGCCCCTCATATTGTAATCAATGTTTTCCCAAAGCACACTAGTGATTTTAAACCATAAAATTATTTTTTTTTAAATTAAATTAAATTTTAAATTCATTCAAATAGTTAAGCCCAGAGTCACATGGAGTTACTCAGATGATCTTTACTAAATACAGTGGGATCTCACTTAAACTGGTGTAATTCAGACATTACTCTACTGAAGCCAATGGAGTTATAATGGCGTAAAACTTCTGTAAGTCAGAGAAAAACTAACAATGAAATTGCATGACAAAACAGTGCAGTGCTGACACATGGCTATAAAATTACAGTTCATGTGTTAGCCTTTCCAACATTCAAGACAATAGCCATTGTCCTTCCTCTACCAAAGTTCTTTATCGATATCCTCATGGTAAAATAAAAAAATCCATTTTATACTGAGTATTGTACACTTTTAATCTGTAGCCCCAAAATAAACAGATGTGTAGTTTACACCTGGTCATAAGGCTAACAAGAGAGACTTGTGATTTATGGGAGGCACTATTTACCTGTTCTCCTAATACAAGAACAAGGGGGCATGCACTAAATACTTTCATTTTCATGGATCATTTTTGTTGATGTGTTCCAGCCCAGTAAATCTACCTAACTAACAAGAGGGCTGCTCTCAGGGCCTGAGTCCAGAAATGAAGCCTGACAGTATGTGACCTTAAAGCTACAAAATAATGATTGATAGCAGGACTGGTGTTTCCATCTGCTGAGTTTTCCACCGTAATCTCCAGAGCTGGGGGATCAAAGAGTGTAGGCTCTTCTATTCTGACTCATCTGTTTCCTTATCTTCCCACCCTGTCCTTCAAAACTGTGGTGTTTGTTGTTCAGAATGTAGTTTCCAAATTCACGCTTAGAGTGGGCATCTTTGGTGGGAAGGGGTGTTGTGGCTCAGATGCTGCCTCTCCTCCCCTCCACCATGTGGCCTTGCAGGAAAACTGAAGAGAGGAGCCAGCAAAAGGCTACAGCTTCTAGGGACAGAATAAGCAAAGCAGGGACTGCTGCATTGTGTGTGTTTTATGTAAAATGGGACCCAATCTGAGTCACTTCTCCTCCTCCCAGTGCTCTGGGGGCTCTAGGATCCACTGCTGCCTCCTCTCCACACTGCCTTGTAGCCCTGGGGAAGAGCTGCAGAGAAGAGCCAGACAGGGACTCCATTTGCTAGGCGCAGCTGAGCAGGAACCTTGTCCACCTTTGGACACCCCAGGCATTATTGTAGAATGTTCTCTGACAACCAATTAGCGCAGGCAGAGACTGTTTGCGCCAACCATCCACCTCCCTCACAGTCTCTTCACCTCAGCTTCACACCACACCTGCCCCTCCTTCCTTACTTCTCCTCAGCCCTGTCCCCCTGCCTTGCCTTCCCTTCACTTTTCATTTAGCCAACACCCTCCTAAGCAAATCACCTCACCCAAAACATTAAAAAAGTGGCACTAACATGCAGTTTGCTGCCGTCACATTGTTCATTCTGCTGATGTGTTCTGCCCCTTCCCCCACCCTGTATCTGTCTTATCTGCTGAGACTGTAAGCTCCTTGGGACAGGGACCAGCTACTGCTCTGTGTTTGTCCAGTGCCTAGCACACTGGAGCCCCATCCTTGTTTGGCCCTTGGTAGTAGTAAGGATTCCAACAATGACACAGAAATGGATGAAAGGTTTTCTTAAAGTCTGGTACATGTCCTACTCATTTTAACCATAGTCCATTTAAATGAGATGCATGCAAAGTGGTTTCCAACATAACTAATTCATATTGTACAAGGGTACCAGCTATCATAGCCAGCCCTGGGAATTAAGGGCAGGGGGCCAGCAGGCAGGGCCAGATTAACTTTTTATGGGCTCAGCACCACATATTTGTGGGCCCCCACAGGGCAAGGTGCAAGGGGGCGGGATGGTTAATCTCCAGAGTGAAGGGTGGGCTGGGGGCAATGAGGCACAGTGCGGCGGGAGCAGCCCTGCTCTGTGCAGCCCAGCAGGAGGACTCTGTTTACCAACCTGCAGCTGCCAGACGCACACTGGCCTGCCCAGCCCTGTGCTACCAGCATCCCCCTTCCCCTTGAGAGCAAGCATGCACTGCACCGCCCCCCTGCCCAGCGCCCCCTCACCCAGTGACCTCCACCACAGATCTCTATGCCCAGCCCTCCCAGAGACCTCCTCTGCTGGCCTCCCACCACAACTGCACAGCAGCCTGCACACCACACCACACCATCGCCTGCCACCCATAGACCTCCCCACTGCCCACCACCTTCTCGCACTCCCGCCATCACATCTGCACAGCACCCCATATTCCTGAGGGGATTCTGTACCAAAAAATTTAAAATTCTGTGCACAATATTTTAAAATTCTGCAAATTTTATTTGTCAATAAAAAACATGGAGGCTCCAACATGGCAGTGGAGAGCACAGACCACTGGTTGCATGGTGGTGGGAGATTACCCTGTAGCCTCCCCCCGACCCCATCCCGGGACAGAGACTTGGCAGTGAGGCTGCACCCGATCCTGACACAGTGAAAGGGCCAGGCCTGCCCCAGAGACACCCTGGGGCCCTGCCCCCCTGTGTCAGGTCCTCCAGATGTGGGTGCCAGGCTCAGCACAGCAGCAGGATCCAAGTGCAGAGGGACTCGGTGTGGGGGATCCAGGTGGGAGTAAGAGAGCTCTCTGTGGGGCAATCTGGGTGTGGGCTGCTCAGTGGGAGATCTGGATGCAGAGAAGCTCATTGGGGGGTTCCAGGTGCAGGGGCAATGGGACTCTGCAGGGGATCCAAGTGAAGGTGTTTGGGGCTCAGCAGGGGAGGTCTAAGTGCAGGTGGTTGAGGCTTAGTGGGGAAGGTGTCTGGGGGGCTCATCAGAGTGGTACAGATGCAGGGAAGATGGGGCTTCTCAGGGTGAGCGTTCGATGGCCATGCTTATCAGGGGAGCCCCAGCTTCTGCCAAGGGGATGCTGCACTCTGGGCTCCAGCTACCCCCCTGCCGCCTCTTCCCCCATCCCATGCCCCTTCTCCACAGCTCTATCGCCTCCCCACCCCACCCCCTTCTTTCCCCTGCCTCTTTCCCCCAACCCCCACTTCTCCTGCCCCCTTCTCTTCCCCATCCCATGCCCTTCCCCACTGCTCCATCTCCTCCCCATCCCATGCCCTTCCTTCCCCACTGCCTCTTCCCCCTGCCCCCACTTCCCTCATCCCATGCCCCTTCCCCACTGTTCCATCTCCTCCCCAGGCTTGGGGGGCAGAGGGGAAACTGCTCCCCAGTACTCACCAGCGGAGCGGAGTGGTTTTGGGCCGGGTCGCTCCACTTCCTGCCACCTGGTGCGTGCAGAGTGAGTGCAGGGCTGGCCACAACCCCAGATGGCATCATTGTGACCACTTGCTAATGGCATCCTTCCTTTACCAGGAGGTTTGATTTCAGTCTATCCCAATGCTTCTAAT
Source organism: Chelonoidis abingdonii (assembly GCF_003597395.2). Classification (NCBI taxonomy): domain Eukaryota; kingdom Metazoa; phylum Chordata; order Testudines; family Testudinidae; genus Chelonoidis; species Chelonoidis abingdonii. Next base: position 37,812,632 of record NC_133776.1, read on the forward strand.
ACATGCTGGGATTGGCCAGTGGGTTGCACTGGGCAGAAGCTGGCCTTCCCATGCTCTGTTCTCCTGTCTCTGCAAAAATTCACTGCTTGTTTTGTAGGAGGCTTGGCAATTGCTCTGTGCTGTAGTTTGGATGGGGCTGCAGGCCTTGATCACTCCATAGGTTAACAGGATGCTTGGGACATGAGTATCAGGAGAGGGACATCAGTGGCAGCTCAGAATGGCTGTTGCCTTTCCCTCCCTCACTACTGCCAGGGCAGGTGCCTGTAGGGTTTAAGCTTGCCTGAACTTAAAGGTTTAATAAAGTTGCAGCCATTTGGTCATAAGATTCCAAATTTGTTTCTCTCATCAGCACCCTGCCATTAGCAAGAATTTACTGATAAATGAAGGAAAGAGAAGTGAACTTCACTGCACATAAAATACAATATGGTTCCAAACTGGAAATGTAAGAGCCAGCATTTTCTCTTTGCTTTTCTCTTCAGGCATGGATGGTTTAGGGGCAGTTCACTTGTCCGTGGAGTACCGAAGGCCAGTGAGAATACAGCAGGAATATTTCTAGCACAGTCTAACAGAATTTTCATCCATCAAGACTCAAGGGACTTCAGTGATGCTCTGCCAGCTGCTCATCCTGAAGGTAATTTTGAAATACAATCTTTCTGCAATGTTGCTTTTATCAATGTTCCTCAATCTTGGCAGTCTGGAAGTTACTTAATTTGATATACATATCACATTCCCCGCTACCCTCCAAAGCCTCCTCCCAATTTTTGTTATTTATTAGTATGTTATGCGAATGGAGTAACTGATCGTAGTAGAAGGCTGTTATCTTCTGTGTGGACCAGGCACTGGAGGGGGATGGAGACACACACTTTGTCAGTGGGTTTTACAGCTATTTGCTATACAGGAAGTGAATGCTGATACTCAGGAAGCGTAGAGGAGCATGCTCTAGTGATTGCTGGCTCTTCAGCTCTTCCCCACAACTTCTCCCTATGCCTTTCTGTTCCCAGCTCCTGCCCACTGCTCCTGCCCCTGCACATCCCCCTGTCCATAGCTATTCTCCCTCACTTCTCCCCTACTCCTCTTCTTCCCTCCTTCCCTCCCTTTGCTTCTGCTCCTGCTCATGATTTCCCATTGCTGGCTTCTATCCTTCTCCCTTCCTCCTAGTTCCTTGTCCTACCTCCTTTCACCTCCTAGTACATATTCTGCCTGTCCCAGACCACTGCCTGCATCTCTTTCCCCTCCATCAACCCTCTGCATTCAAAACAGGCTGCCTCCTCTCTTCCCTGCTGCCTGGGAGACAGCAGCTAGAGAAAAGAGAGTACAGGAGAATCTCTCTTCTCTCAATTTGGGTGACTGGTGCCAAAGGAGCAATTTCAGGAAAAGCCCTGCTCAGGTCTTGCAGTCCTGGGCTGGAGCATGCCCAGTCTCTCTGTGGGGATGGTGCATGCACATTCTGGTTGGCATCTAGGAGCTGTGAGGGATTTAACATTAACATGCTCAGTGCAGATGGAATCTTCAGAGAATTTAGCTGCCAAATTCTTCCAAGTCTCTACTTGTGTGAACTGACATATTTCAGAGCCTTATAACTTGGCCAAATTTGAAAATTTTTTCACAGGAACAGCAAATTATCTCTTATTCCAGGTCAGTGCCCTTGCCACATTTTTAGCCCTTGCTCTAAAGATTAGAGATGCTAGAGCATCTCAATGAAACTGTTGTCCATATTTTTTAACGTGGGCAAAACAATATATTTTCCTCTACCTTGTTTTTGGAAATAACTGAACCATTTTTGCTGAAACTTTCCAGAAAGATTCAGCTGGAGGTGGGGACCTGGAATGGAAAATTTCAGCCTGAATGGTTTAAGTTTTGCAGTTATAAGCAATTGAAAATAGAGTCTTAAAATGGAAAGTGTTGGGCAACCTTAACTACAGATGTTGCTACCTCTGCTGCCCATCTCACATTAAACTGGTTATGCTAATGGGAACTTGTGAGGCCAGAATCTGCCTCTCATAGAGCTACTTGCATACTAAAATACTACCTGATGTGAGCAAAAGGGATTGTGAGCGGCGCTCTAGTCTGACTGTCTGGAATTTGAATCAAGTCTAATTTTGCTGGAGACACATTGACGTTACCCTTTCTAATACTTAATTTTGGGGGCAAATAAACATTTAGCAAGTAATATGCTGAGTATGTTTAGTCTTTTTGAAAAATATTCTTTCATACCAACCTTGAGAGGAAATAAGTCAACAGGAAAATTAATAAGTTACACTTGCAAAAAAAGGTTAAGAGATGTGAACATGTGCAAATGTAACCTTCATATATAAGATCTTCCTAAACATTCTAAGATAGAAAATATTTCTGTTTTGTGGGTTTTTTTAAATTAAATGAGGCTTTCCAGTTGTTTACATGTACACTCAGATTGCTACACAGCAATTACTGTTTCATGTAACCTGGAATACTATGTGAGGAATGTGTGCTATAGCTAAAATAGCCAAATCCTCAAATAGTTTTATGTGCTAACTGCAGGTTGAACCATAGATAGAACAGCATGGTCCTTTTTAGATTAGATCATTCCAATGGAGTTTGTTTGTTCCAGTGTTTTGTTAATGGAACCTTTCAAATGAGGATTAATATAGCTAAAATTGACAAATCCTGGTTCAAAGACATTAAGTGCCAGGTACCCTTCAGAAAATCAAAATCTGCAGCTTATGTTAATATGGTATTTGTAAAAGTCATCACCATGGTTTCAAAGTTAGAAGCCCACTAAATCCCTAAAACTTCAGTCAGTGAAAAGTCAGACTCACAAACAAGCAGTTCTTGTTCTTTTTCTCTGCTTTTCTAAATAATAGAAAATAAAGGTCTCCAGGGAGATACAATTTCAGTGACAGCAATTTAACAATTTTGTTTAAGTGCTTTCAGTATGGAAGTGCTGAAATGTTAGTAAATATTGGCTTCTCCAAACAAAAAAATGGCACGGGAGTCTGATCTACACTAAACATTCAAATACCAGATCTCTTCAGATAAGCAAAGAAAAATGGTTTAAGAGAAAAATATTAGAGTAGCTGTGATGGTGAGATACTTTTAAAAATTGGTTTCACACATCAGTTCTTAGTCATAAAGGCTCTGAGCTGATAGCTGTCAAACTGTAGATAGCTGGATACAACTCTCTTGGCTCCTACCTATTTTGAAAATTCTACTTCTATATCCCAGCGTCACATTCATGCTCTGTTGTGTCTGCCAGACATTTTCCCCATTTTCCAAACATCATCAAGATTTCCATGTTTGTCTAAAAATAGCTGTCAGCAATACTTTGGTATTTGGGTCATAGAATGCTCAAATTCATTGAACATTCATAAATATTTTAAGAGATGACAGAGAGAACACTTTTTAAGACCCTATTGCATTTATACTCAAGAAAATTACTATGTAAAAATGTGCCTTCTTAACGTGCCTACAGATCTGCTTCCTGTGTACATTCAGCCTCATCTGCTTATGTTACTGACAAATATAGTTATAGGTCCTGATTCAGGAAAGCACTTATGCATGTGCTTCAAAGCCATTGAAAGCAATTCTTATACACTGTTTGAGCTGGCATAAGAAATCATACCCCCATAGTGCTCATTGCTGCTCCTTGTAGACAAGCCCTAAGTTTCTGTCACAGAAAGTTCCCAAGTGGTGGTGATTTGTAAGCCAGAAAAAAAAAATGGTACTCAACTTTTGATCCCAGGATGAGTTTCTTTCTATTTGAGAACTGAACAAATATGGTCTGGAATCAATGAGAGGCTAAATGGAAAGCCCACATTGAAATCCCTTTGCAAAGTATAATCACACTTTTAAAACTTTGAGAGGTTTCTTGTCTGTTTCATTCTATTTCATCCTCTTTTCTCAGCTGTCCTCCAGTAAGTTTCTCCTCTCTCCTCTTTGGATAAATGCCGATGCTCATGCTGTTTGATAGTGACATGACTAAATTCTGCTCATTCTTCATGATCAGTCTGTAAACGTTTGGTTGAACTTTGCTTGTAACATCCCACAAGCAGGAGAAAAACTGGAATGTTTAAAAATGTAATTATCTAGAGCAAAGAGAACAAAATTACATTCCTAAGAATGTAAGTTGCAGACTTCCGGGTGTCTTTACCAGAATGACACCTCAAGGACCATAAAAATATTGAATCTTGGCATGCTAAATGTAACAGTAAGCTGTGGAATGAGATGCCTTGGTCACCTGACAAAGGTCACAGTTACAAAGATTAATCCCCTTGTCACATGACATGGGTTAAAATCTTTTGTACTCTGACTCACGTCAGGTAGTGATGGCCAAGAAATAAAGTTCAGTCTGTTATCAGCATGCCTGAGTATCGTACCTTTATTTTTTAAAAAGGGTTTTAACTTTTTTCCTCTTTTGGGATCTTATGTATGTTTTAGATTTCTAAAAAATCTTCCTGTCTGTAAATTTAAGCATGTGCATAAGTGTTTGCAGGTGTGCCTTTAAGAAACATCCTTATTTGGGGGCTTCTCACAACTATAAGCTCAGAAATCCTTTCAGTATCGGTCATATGTTACCAGACACACTTTCTCCATTTCCCCACAACCCTGTCAAGGGAAAAAAAGCAAACTTTAGTTATTTGATTACACTGTAGGTTATATAGGGATGGAATTAAACTTGTGGGCAACTTGTTTTTCTCATAACTTTAAGTATGATAGTCTTGCTTTAAAAACTTTCAAATATGTAAGCAGATATCCTTTTTCTATGTGCTGGCATTAAATCAAAGCAATGTGTATTGTATATATAGCACTGTTTATATTTCTGTGTCCAGTGCAAATTCCTATACAATTTGACAGTCATAATTATGGAAAACATTAATTTTTTTGTGTGCTTGATTTAAAGGTGAATTGCAAAGCAAAAAAAGAGTTTGGGAAAAAAACTCTGCCATGGTGTTGGGCTGCACTCCCACCCTCTATGGGTTTTGAGAGTACCTCAATAATATAGTTAGTAGCTGAAGAGAGGCATTGTAGTAATAGGAGCAAGCGCTCTCCTATTCAGGCAAAGTTAACAGATTTCACCCATTGGCTGGAGCAATTTGGCAGCTGGTGACCTAGATACATAAGATTTGCACTGCACATTAAAATCAGTGTGCATGACAGCAATGACTTTAATATCTGCCATAATTCACACCATTCTTTGACTCTTCTTATTAAAAGAAAACAAAAGAGGAAAAAAACCACTTGCAACCATATTAACATCAATGGTGATTTTGAATTTGTACAATCTAAGTTTATTTTAAAACAAATACTTATATGTAACATGCTTGCTGATGGTGTCTCCCAGAGCTGTGCTAAAATATGAATTGTATGGAGTTATCTTGTTAGTACGCAGAAAGGAATAAAATGTGCTTGCAGTTTAAAAGCTTCCCATGGGCATACTGCTTTGAAATTTGAATTCTGTGGGCAGCACTACATTTATAAAGATTTTTCCAGTTAGTATGTGACAGAGATTTGTGCATGTATGTTCAACAGTTCTTTCAAAATCACTTCTGTGGTGTAATGCCAATAAACCTATGGCCCCCCTACACACCGAAATGTCACAAAATGATAGGTTCCTGGAACACAATAAAACAGTACTGTTCTGCAAAGGGTTAACTTAAAAATAGCCCAAGAAGTTTTAATAAAATGCCATAGTGTATCCAGTTAGGCCTCAGTCCTGCAACTGACAGAGCCTGGGCTGCCATACTGAAGTCAGTGGGGCTCTGCCTAGCTGGAGCTGTGTGCCAGCATGTTCAACTGCAGAACTGGGTCCCTATATTGTAAATTCTTGCTAAGCATTTTTAAATACAACTCAGTTGGCCAGATCTCCATTGCTGTACATTGGTGTTGCTCCATTGACTTCAGTGGAGCTATAACCAGGGCCGGCTCCAGGCACCAGCTTAGCAAGCAGGAGCTTGGGGCGGGCACTCTGGAGAGGGGCGGCATGTCCAGGTATTCGACGGCAATTCGGCGGAGGGTCCCTCGCTCCCGCTTAGAGCGAAGGACCTCCTGCTGAATTGCCGCAGATTGCGATCGCGCATTTTTTTTTTTTTTTTTTTTTTTTTTTTTTTTGGCTGCCTTATAAAAAAAGAAGGATCGCGCATTTTTTTTTTTTTTTTTTTTTTTTTTTTTTTTGGCTGCTTGGGGCAGCAAAACCCCTGGAGCCAGCCCTGGCTATAACAATATACTCCAGCTGAGCATTTGGCCTACTCTATTTGTTCTTTTTAGTCAGTAATAGCAAAAGACATGTAGGTAGTCAATACAAGTCACTTTTCCCACTCAGACACCTGACTGGCTTCATGTCAAGAGATTCTTCAGTTTTCCCTTGAAATAAGTATCTGGGCATATAAACAGATTTCTGCTTAAGTTTCCTTTACATCATGGAACTCCATTTGCCTGGGTTAAGTAGCAACAGTTCAGAGTAGTTCAATCCAATCTCTTCAGAGAATGAGCAGGACCTTGCAGTGGATGGACACTACAACAATTTTCTCTCTACTTGAATTATTTAAATTATGTGTTAAATGACTTGATCTGTACTCAGCAGAATTCATACGCCAAAGCCAAATAAGTTCAGGATAATAAGAAACATCTAAATGCAAAGAAAATTTAGGAAACATTTTGGTTTCTTGCAACTTGACACTTGTTTGAAATAAATTGGGCAATTTTTTCCAGTTAATTAGTCTGTATAATACTGTCAACAGGGAGATAAAATAGTTTTGTCCAGCAAAGTGATGATCAGACAAAATATTTAACGATGTGTAAGTTTATGGTGAATGCAACATGCCCTTATTACCAATTAAGTAGGTATAATTGTATTAAGAAATATGACTCTGCAAAGACATGGTAAAGAATCAATTGTCCAGTCCAAGAGTTTAATAAGAGGTTACTTTCTGCATAAAATCCTAGCTTATTCCAAATTTCACATCCAAACAAATAAATAAAAGGCAAATGCTTATAGAAGCATGATTTATAAAGAAGTGCAAGGGAAATGAGGGAAGGGCATTACATATTCCCATTTCACCAAGTCATTTGTTTCATTGCCAAAACACAAAAATACTAAGTTGCCTAAACCAGTTTCTCTCGCCCGCCAAATCAATTGAGTAAGTAGGGCAGAAAAACAATCTGAATGTTAGTGTCCTTAAAATAGCGAGCACTGAAGATTTATTTTTCATTGAAAATGATCAAAATGTTCAATATATACTAGGAAACTTAATTTGAAATATGTAGATGCCACCTGGAAGCTGAACATTCTAAGTCACAGAGCAATTTCTATAGCAGTTGGAACCTAATTGTATCATATGATATTATGGAACTTTTCTAAGGATATGTCCATAATCTTACTCCTGTTTAAAACTTTCCCTAGAATGGGATATAGCCATGTGTGATGGTGAAGCAGGGGTTAAAGAACTGTTCTTGGCCCAAAAGGCCACACCCCCTCACCCCTCTCAACAGATGGCTCATTCAAAAGGGAGAAGCTCACTTCAGTCTGGGTTGAAGGAGGAGAAGAGTGGTTGTGTGTAACAGCCTCCTTCCAGGAAGCTTCTGGGACTCCAAGCCGACAGGGTAGATCTTCCTAGCTACATTACAGTAAGTCAGCTGGCCGTGGGATCTGTTGCCAGCAAAGGAGCTGCCGGAGACAAAGCAGAAAGGATACAAGAGACACCCCACGTCCAACCCTGGAGATGACACCAGAGTGAAAGGGACAAGGTTAGGAAGCGATGCAGGGGATGTGCTTGGAGGTATTGTGACCTGACTTCTAAGTCAGGGTACCATGTTTCGAAGGGCCCTGGGTCAGAATCTGGTGGAGTAGGGTGGGCCCAGGTTTCCCTACCTCCCCATTCTCGCTGCTAGGTGACTGATAGTGCCACTATGCCCCTTTGAATTCTTACCAGCAGGCATCACACCACGGAGTATCGCCGTTAGGTGATACTGCTGGTCCGGGACACCTAGAGAACCCCCGACACCACTGTGCCATTGATGACCATACTCCTGGTAATGCACAATGACGTAGTACCTCATCAGAAGAAACAGTCATGGTTTCTTCATGATTTGGCATTAATCCAAAATAACACTTGGACACAATCTACTATTGCATTTTGGAGTTTAAAAACTTTGTATGAATAACCATTTTGGGGAAAACATACACAGCAACAATTTACTTGACTTTTCTCTCTGTGGTTCACATAGCTGGCTGAAGCAGTGTTCTGTGGTCTCTTTAACATTACACAGTGGGCGTTTCATTGGAGCCAAAGCCAGCTATTTACAGCAGAGTGTTTGAGACATGAAAGAAAGAAAAGTTTATATGTGGTAATTTTGCTACAGTCCCCTCTTAATGTGAATATTGAGGAATTCAAAACACTCAGCAAATTACTGGAATTTGGTATGTTACTTTTTTTGTAGATCATTGATCAAACTGCTGATAAATATTTGTGATTTTTTTAGAATATACTTTAAACAAAGAAGCTAAACTGTTTTTTACACTGCAGACTGGGAGAAAGGTTGCCTCTGACTCTCCAATACAGTTTTCAAAACCCTTGTAGATACTTTTTCTGTCAGTACAGTCTACTTTGCTATTTCCCACATTATTCTCATCCTAGGTTCCAGGTTTCTTTTTCTTGGAGTTCAATAACTTGCTATTTATTTAAATGGAAGATAGAGGAAAGACAAGGTGGGTGAGGTAATATCCTTTATTGGACATTCTTCTTGAAGAAGAGCTCTGTGTAAACTCAAAAGCTCATCTCTCTCACCAACAGAAGTTGGTCTAATAAAAGATATTACTTCAGCCGCCTTGTCTCTCCAATATCCTGTGACCAACCTGGCTACAAAAACACTGCATACAAATGAAAGATAGTTAGTTTTCAGCTAAGCCCTGGTCTTCGGAGTCATGAGGGAACTATCATTTTGCTAAGAAAGCCCTTACTGAATCACTAGAATGCCCCATGGCTCCTTTTTCTACAGGTTTTCTTTTTTCTGGTGCCAGTGCCTTCAGCCAACAGAATGAAAGCACTTCAGGCCCTAGGGGCTTGATCCTCTCTCATGTGGTTTTGGGTGATCATGGAAGTTTATGGACCAAGTCGAGATTCTCCCCCACCTTCATATCCATTCTGGAGAGATGTTACCACTTTATAGAATGTCTTGGATACCAAAGTCTAGTGACTACCTAAACAAGAATATGCCTTAGACTGTCCATACATTTCAATTAGAAGAGACCAAGTGTGAGATTGTCAAAGGCACATTAACTTCAAAAATCTCCATTTGTGCCTTTGGATATCTCGCCTATAGCCTCTTCTGGTAATAATTTAATGTTCAAGCCTCTATGTGAACCATGTCTCTCTATTGTCTGATCTCTAGTCACTTGTTCTAGCTGTCAAGTATTGTTTAATTTTTTCTAGGGTGCCCAAATCACTGGATGGACATTTTGTGAACATAACTTAATGTATCTTGGCAGACTTCACTTCCAATGTTGCAGTGTGACACACTGTGTTAGACCACAGGATTTTCCTCTTGACTATTTTAATATATTTGTTCAGCATAAGATCAGGTTTGTTCTTTGCTGTTCATATTTTGCACTGAGAGTGTCCAGTTCTCTGCCTCCTCAAGGATTATGAAATGCCTCTGTAAACAGTTATTTTAAATGAGATACTTTTGCTTGAATGTTGCAGTTAGAAAGATGGCATCATCATCCCATTTGGCTGCTTGAAACCTGCATGTTGTGGTTCCCCCCACTCTCCACACATACACACACACCCTTTTTTTTCAAGTTACAGCCTCTGGCTTAAGGTACTCTTTGACAGTAGCTTCTGTGAATCACGTTGGAGAAAAGAACTGCTTACCTATAATTGATTTTTTCCTGAAGTTAATTGATTCCTTACCTACTCACTTTCTGTGAAGAATCAGAGATACATGTGTCTGCCCCTTAATGCTGACAAACCCTAGGGGATGCTACATTCTTTCAGCAGGATCATGATGTATCTCTTTCATGTCATGGTCATTTCATGGTCATGAGCCCAAATTGTAAAGGTACTTGAGTTTTGGTCAGTCATTTGCTGGAGTATAGGCCCAAGGATGTGGCTCCGTATAAGGTATGGGGCTGATCCAAAGCCCACAGAAATCAATAGGAAAACTCCCACTGACCTCAGTATGCTTTGGATCAGGTCCTAAATCCTTACTGGACAATTAAAGATAAGCCATTCTCTCTCTGCAGGCAGTGTCTACCTTTACCCAGTTCTTAATGTCTTCACCACACAAAGCTTTTTTTTTTTTTTGTCAACTCAAAGTATCACCATCCAAAGACATCTATTACTGGCTTCTAGGTTTTTTAAAAAAAATCTACAGTTGTCAGAATGAGAGTAGACACAGGGAGTGTGAGCTGGAGCTCAGTAATAAGGTATTTTATGTTTAATCAGTTTGTTTGCCTTTACATTTTTGTGAAGCTGTGTCTTCATTTTTAAAAGTGGAAAATCTGGGGGTGGTTCTTTCCATTCCTTCCCCCTTGCTAGTCCTGGGTCTAGTTAAATCCACAAAAATGCAGAGAGAAATTGCTTAATACCACTAAATGCTGTCTTATTCACCTAACCTTGGCTAAATATAACTATTTTCTGATTTTTGGAAAACTGCCTTTTAAAATATTCATTAGATCTAAAATACACCTTGTTTATTGCAAAATCAGTGTTCTTACAGTGTAATTTTTAAGACCTCAGGCACAGTAAGTTTCTTAGAGTCCTCAGGCTAAGAGAATTCAGTAAGCTATACATGAGCTATCGCAGTCTGTGCCATACATTAGTACTATGGTATATATCTCACTCACACCCTGCTTTGTGAAGCTTGAGTGGGAGCTAAATTCTTAATTCAAACACTCCTTTTGCAAGGTGTGTAGAATACACTCCGTGCAGTGGGCCAGCATGATGACAAACCTTCACTCATTTTGTATCTCTAATGTTCTATTTTACTTTGTCCTTGAATTCATTAGCCCCAAATTCAGTTTGTCAAAACGCCCACCATGCATTTTGCAATATCTCCTTGCTTGTTGTAACAGTTACTTCTCTAATTTTGTGCTGTTTCTCTCCAGCCTTGCATGGTGCGAAGGAAAAATTGCTTAATACAGTCTAAAACAAATGCTCACAAGAAACAGCTTCCTAGGTTATTTTAAAGCCTAGGCAATTGTTATTTTACTTGTAAATTAAGATAATTAAATTATTTTTAACTTATGAAAACAGGTCTGAAAAAATGCAATAAAAAATCCTAAATGTAATTGTTTGGAAACTTCTTTTAAGATGCATTAATCTGGTGATAAGTGTCTTAGAAAAGAAGATTAATTCTCATTAATTCATACTTAATTTGTAAATTTACTATTAGCAAATGCTTATCTAACTTAGCCAAACAACTATTTCTATGCTTTTTCACAAATTCAAATGAGCATTTCATACTGTTCAGAAATTGGCAACAGTTCCATTCTTTTTCACTTCAACTTCAAACTGATTCATAGCTTTCTCTGGCCTTATTCTTCAACACAAATTAATTCAAACTTTGTAAAGAGTTAATTGTGTTAATTGGCCCCCTGGAAGGCTATAATACCATGAACATGCTTGATATAAAATTCATTCTAGAATTATTCACTCACTTTAAGTTGAATAAAACAAATGTTAAATTTCAAATTCATTACATAAGGCAATTGTTTGTTATCCCTGTGCTGTGAAAATTGTGTCTTGCCACAATCTTTTCAATCATCTTGATCACAAAGGGAACATTTGACACAGGATGACATTGGGCCAGCCAGATTAACACCAGCATTCTTGGTTTCTTGAGCACAGGCTGTAAGACATTTCTTCAAGGAGGCAACCTCAGCCTCCACTAGCACTCGGCCCAGTGCTCCCCCATTGGCCTTCACCAGCGAAGAAGACATGAGTTCAAAGCACAGCTTCTGGAATGAAGTTCCTTCAGCTTCAGAGAGGAGCATCAGTGCCTGAAATTCTAGTAGAGATGATGCAGAGGTTTTCTCCTCAGAAGCAGAAAATTCAATCTGGAATCTGAGTGATTGTCTCTGAAAAGTAATCAACAGTTTCCTTATGAAGGAGGTACTTGAATCAGCCACTAAGTGAAGAGAGCAAAGTGTGTCTAACTTATCCACAACTCAGAATAAAACTGGATATTGAGTTTTCATGGATGCTGTGGTTGTGACAAAGAACTGCTATAGCAGAAGTATTCAAAAAATCTTCCTTCTCTCTTCATTTGTCACAAATCATTTGTAAACCAAGATAACTTGTGTTGCAACAGCCAGGGGAAAGGGCATTTATGGGCCTCATCATCAATGGCAATGGACAATAAACTGTTATAAAATTCCACTAAATGAGTGTAGGCAGGTGTGTTAGTCTGGATCTGTAAAAGCAGCAAAGACTCCTGTGGCACCTTATAGACTAACAGACATATTGGAGCATGAGCTTTCGTGGGTGAATACCCACGTCGTCGGATGCATGTAGTGGAAATTTCCAGGGGCAGGTATATATATGCAAGCAAGAAGCAGGCTAGGGATAACAAGGTTAGTTCAGTCAGGGAGGATGAGGCCCTCTTCTAGCAGTTGAGGTGTGAAAACCAAGGGAGGAGAAACGCTTTATATTGCAAAGCCATCACAGGGCTGTTAACTGAAGCTATGGTGTCAATCTCAGATGCAGACAAATCCAAGAAAGAAACCAACATGGACTCCACGGCCATCCACACAGTCCAAAGCAAAAACCCCTCCAACGCATCATCAGGATCTACAACCCATCCGGGACAATAATCCCTGCACTTCAACAGCTTGGGTGGCAGGCCAGTCTTGTCATTAAGGCATATGCCTCTACCATTAACTGCACACCGAGATAGTACTCAAGTCAGAACCAATCCACAACAAACCTCGATGCCAACTCCCCCATATTACTCCAGCAGACGCCATCTCAGGACCTAACAGATCACCACACCATATACCGATTCATTCACCTGCATGTCACCAAGTAATATACCCATCATATGCCAGCAATGCCCCTCTGCTATGTACACGGCCAACCTGAACAGTTTCTATGGAAAAGGATAAATGGACACAAATCAGATATAGGAAGAATATACAAAAAACCTGTAAGAGAACACTTCAGTCTCCCGGCACACAATAGCAATCTAAAGATAGTCATCAGCAGCAAAAAAACTTCAGGACCAGACTTCAAAGAGAACGGCTGAGCTTCAGTTCATCGCAAATTGACACCATCAGCTCAGGAAAACTAAAGACTGTGAATGGCTTGCCAACTACAAAGGCAGTGTCTCCTCCTTGTTTCACACCTCAACTGCTAGAAGAGGGCCTCATCCTCCCTGACTGAACTAACCTCGTTATCTCAAGCCTGCTTCTTGCTTGCATATATATACCTGCCCCTGGAAATTTCCACTACATGCATCTGACGAAGTGGGTATTCACCCACGAAAGCTCATGCTCCAATATGTCTGTTAGTCTATAAGGTGCCACCGGACTCTTTGCTGCTTTTACTAATTGAGTGGTCTGTCCTGGGAATAGAATTCTCCCCCAGATGCCTCTGGAAACATTGTATTAATTTCCCAGGACAAACCATCAAAGCAGTCCCTTTGCCTTAACAGAAAGTGTGTGTCCTACTTTCAAATCCAAGGAGGTAATAGTTATCCCACTTCCAATCACTAGACCAAGAGTGTGGCCGGCAATATGGCTTGAGCCAACAACTAAGTAGGATAGCACAACGGCTGTACAGTGACCATGAAATCCTGATTGCATTCAGAAAGCACATCATGAGTGTTTGTCACCGGACACAGTTAGCACTGGCAATTCTAACACCAACATGATGAAGAATTCTTGTAGTTCGTAGGAGGCAAATAGGAATGATCATAGCACACCATCTTATCACTATCCTGGAAAATGCAGAGGCTTTATCTCTTATCAAATTGTGAATTGTTACCTTAATGATAACCAACTTCACATTTATAAGGAAGCAACGAAAGCTAGTGCGCTGTTCACATGATTTCCAATCATCCTGAGAGAAATTAGCAGCCAAAAGGATTCATGATTCCCCAGTGCAGCACAAAATATTTCATATAAATGCTGCAATTGTACACCAGCCTCTTGCTAAGAAGTGAAACAACAGTACCAAGTGCTTTGGCACATGAGCTAATATACAACACTGTTAAAGTGGTTAAGTAGATAAACTTATAAATTGGCAGAGTGCATTCTCAGTTGATTTAAATACCATACAACTGAACCTACAAAGGTGAAAATCTAACTTTCCTGATGCGATTGGTTGATGCTAAACAAGGTTATATTCAAGGCCACATTCATGCTAACAGAACATTCTAAGTTCTACAGCTTTATGCAGAAAAGGTTTTTTAAGCAGGAAAAGAAGCTTGCTCATTTGAAAACAAAAACAACCCCAAATCCTCAAACATTAGTTTTGCAGAAGGGATGCAAAATCCAGTTGGACCTCTGTGATGTTGATGTTTTATATTCAGTCAGAACGGTTTAATCTCGACCACATATTTGCTGGAGGGTAGGAGGAATGGTTTGACAATCTTCTCTTTTATTCCAGTGAAATAAATCTGATGCCTTCTAGAGTAAAATGAGAGCAAGCCTGACCACCAAGAAAAGCTCTGTTCTGCATCTAGGCCAAAAGAAAATGTATACACGGTATTACATTTTCAATGTAAGGTCGTTTTGGTCTCATTTCATGAGTTTAATTTCTCATATCATCAATTCTATACATTTTTTGTAGACTGTACTTATAAAATGGGTAAAGCTTTCGCTAGTAAAATGTGAGTTCTGAGTTTCCCTCACTTTTTCATATGCAAATGCTTAGCTGATCTAAAGACTCTTGGAAGTTTGTCTAATGAGGTCTTGTGTTTTGCACAAAGAAGTGCCCTGTTCAGAAGACTGAAAGCAAGAATTCTTGTCTTAGAAATAATAATGCTAGTGTCAAGGTATGCAATGGAAACTTGCCTCTGTTAGCTCTGATGTACATTCTGAATGCGTGTGTGTAGACTTGCACCATCAAAACTGACCTTTTGGTTTGTGGTGGGCATCAGGAGGCCTCTGTTGCTTCTGATCTGGGAATTAACGTGGTGAGATAGTCTTTTAAACACAACTATGCAAAAGAAAGTGTTCTCTCCTGGGTTTATGAAAAAGAAATCTTGTAACTATTGACTATAGCCAAGATGGTAAAAGTTTCTGGTTAATAGGGAGTGCTATGGAAATTTACTTTCCCTGACAAACTATAAAAGGGTGGAACCTGGAATTAGTCTCCTTATGATTTTTCCAAAATTACTTCTTAACATGCTTGTCAAAGGTGTCCCTTTCAGAAGACAGTCCCAGTATTGCCTTAATGCAGAGACTGTAATTTCTTTGTCCAGTGCCTCATTCAAGAATGAGGCCATTGATCCAAGATGTCACTTCAGTCCACACACCTTTTACACAGTTGCTCTGTGAACCCATTCCACCATGTGCATTAAACAAGATAGTGAGAATAATAAAAGGCTTAGAGGTAAAAATTCTTGAATGGAATATCTCTGGGAGCACATATTGTGTTCAAATAACTTCATGTTGTTTTTGAACCATTGCAAGAGGCTGTTCATCCCTTTCAACAGACACTCGGGTACTATGATGCTGAGCATAGTATAAATGCCTAGATACACAGCTTTGCAGCTAGTGCACTAATAGTACCAAGGAGTAATGGTGCATTTTTAGTGTTTCCTTTTGCAGGTTTTACTGTTAGGCCGCAATGCTTTAGAACTAGGAGAACTCGTATCAGTAAATGGGAGTTAAGCCCCCAGCTCCTATTAATTGATCCCCTAACTGTCCTTTGATGTTGTGCTGTTCCAAACCTTGAAATTAATAAGTGTAACATTATTCATTCATACACTGATGGTGTGTCCTAGACTGTACTGAGAGATGAAGACAGAATCCCTGCCCTGAGAACACTATTATCTAAATAGACAATATAATGCAAATATTTTTCATACCTTGAGAGTGTTTTTTACATTAGTTTATTTATAATGACAATAAAAAACATGGTGGCTCAACACTTTCAAACTTGGATGCCCAAATTTAGGCATCCAGTGTGTGATCAGCACCTCCGGATATTATGTAGTTGGCTGAGTTACCACTCCTTGCGAGTAAAGCATGTTAGTTAATGGGTGGAATCAGGGGGGGTTTTAAATACAGGTTCCCCTGCGTCTCAGATAGCATCAGGGAAGACAGCATTGAAGAAGGAGTGATGGTCTCTTGCCAGAGAGTGACTCTGGGAGGCAGAATCTGTGTGGAGTGAGGTAGGGGTTGTTAGAGGCTCGAACTTTCACTGTTAATGAATTGGAGGGATTCTCGGGATTTATCTCAGGCTGGAGAACTGATATGTATGCTAGTCGTTACTGCTCATAGTACAATCAACATGTTGGTTTCAAGAAAATCCACCAGCTCCATCTATATGTATCCTACCATTTCTGAAGTGAGTACATCCTTCCTGCCACTCCACTACATGCTGTGTTCCACAGCAACCATCCACCAATCTCCCTGTGATGGGATCTGCTGGCCTTTCAATTTCAAGGAGGAAAATCCAACTGGCAGAAAGCATTCTGCCCTGGAAATAAATTCGGTTACTCCTGTTCCTATAGCAGGGATGCATTCAGGCCCTGCAGAGGCTAAGACATTAGGCTTCCTGGGCTGGCAGGTAGCCCTTATTATCTTTCTGTTAACTTAGTGGTCTATATCTAATCTGTTCGCCTCCCCTGGGAAGAGGCATCACAGACAAACCATAGAAGGTCTCTCAGTGGCTAGCTGGACCTTTCTTTGTGACGGATTATTTGTCTTTATCTACTGTAACACTTTAACTGCAAAAGAACCTGACCTGGGGTCCTAAGTAAAGAGTTTCTGTCATCTTTGTTTTATTAATGGCCAAGTCAATAGTGCATCCCTGCAAAGGTGGAGACTTTGCTGCCAACCAGACCCCAGAGTCTTTATGGCAGGGATAGGTGACTCATGGGAAGACACAAAGGGCAGCACCAGCTAAAGGGGGGCATGTGACTGCCCCACGTGACTCCTCCTCGCCCCGTCCCCAGGCCAGGTCCCCTGTGCTCTCCCTGTCTCCTGCCCATCCCACGTTACCTGCAGTGGGGGAGGGGGAAGGCTCTGTTCTCCCTCTGCACTGGAAACAGACTTCTGAGCTGTAGGGCTCTCTAGAACGGCAGCTCCTCCAGCAGGGATTTCCCTACAGACACACACACACCCAGTTTTATGAACTAGTTGCATGCAGTGTTGCCAATTTACAGATTGTTTGGAAATTGGAATTGAAATTGAAACATTAATACACACTTTGAAAGCATATAAAGTGTATGATAAATACATGTATCTGAAAAAGTATATAGATTTGAAAAGTATGAACATAGACTAGCTTCCTTATACAGCTGTCGTTTCAAATTATGATTTGTAAGCAAAGTCTAAATGAGCTTTCCCTGACAGCTAGTGATGAGCTAGAGGCAGGGGGAAAAGGCTTCAGGACCAGATTGTATTTACATTCAGACCTAATCTACCTAGATATTCAACAAATAGAACTGTGTTGCCCAAGTGATTTTGGCTGGGGTTGAGTTACAAATCACTTGAATTTGAGGGGAGGGGCGGTAATGCAATGTTGTTATTCTTATTGTATGAGTAAAGGGCAGTAGAACTGTACTTAGCCTGTGCTGATTGAGGGCATCAAGAGAGAGGGTGGGGACAGGTGTTTTGCTTGATAGTCTGCCTGAGTCACAAGTACTATTTGACCTGCCTCTCTCCACTGTTTAAAAAGTCTTTTGTTTTGTTAAGTGACCACTACAGCTGAAATCACTGATAATCAGGTCTAAGTGCTTAGACTGGGACAGCGTTTCTGTGGAAGAGACGGCCCAGTCTGCACTAGCAGCAAGGTTCCCCCACTGACAGTTCAGCTGAAATCACTGAGAGCTGGGTGGAACCTCAAGAGACCAACTTGCAGAGGTCACAGTGGCAGGTGACAGCAGAAGGTGATAGTGGAGGGCCACTGGCAACAGAACGATGAAGTGAACGGTGGCACAATGAACAACAGTGGCCAGAGCGAACAGTGAGCAGCTGGAGGAATGAGCAATGTGCCTTCTTGCCCCCCACCTGGGAGGTGAACTCATGTGAAAGCACCTCTGAACTCTGAGTCTCCATTGACCAAGGACAACACCGGTGAGTGTTAATGAGGCAGTTAAGAATGCTGGAGACACAACACAGTTCCCGTGAACAAATATGGCTGTGGCATCATACTTCCTATTTGAGCAAGAGATACCACACACTACAGACTGGAGGCCAATGTTAAGTGCATTGTCACTTATTCATCCTGAAGCTGAACATTGATTCCAAGCAAGACAAGCAAATGCTCACTGTCTTTCTGCAAGAAACTCAGCTGACTGGCTAGAAGCATGTGGTGCAAGAGTGAAAGACTCAGCAGTTGAAAAAGTGAAGAACTCTCTCACCACATTCAAAAAAATTGCATACAAGGCTGATGAATGCACTGCTGCGTCGGAAGAGTTGCCAGCACAGGGCGCTGGCTCCTGCGAGCAGCAGCCCCATGCCGGTAGCAATTCTGGCTTGGCTATTCCACCCCCACTCCTGCCCTCCAGTGGGGCAGGACACAGACCCCAGGAGACGCAGCTGCGTGGAAGGACTGAAAGCAGTGCAGCCATGCCGGAGGAGGAGCCACTGGAGGCTGCCAGGCAGCCCCACGTTCTGCTCCTTTCGCAGCTGCACTTCCCTGCTGATGACTGTGCCCCCTCCAGGCATCTGGGGAGAGGTCATGTGACCTTTTTTGCCCCTCCCACTCATTGCCTCTGCCAGATGGTATTCCACTTCCCCTCCCACAATGAAAACCAGGTTTGTTACAGAATGGGGCAGGGGATGGGCAAGCAGTATTCAGCCCTCTGTTTGCATGGGTGTGTTGTCTAACCCTAGCAGGCTGTGACTGGCTAGTGCAGATAAGGCCTTCTGATAATGAGCCTAGTTCTAGCCAGCCCACTCAGTACCTCTTTTAGGATCCACAACTTAAAAAATCCCTCATTAAGATATTCTGTTTCTAAACGAATGTAGGTTAAGCAGGCTCAATAACACAAGCTCATACTATCCCTTTGAGACCTATTACATATCAAGCATATCTAAAATTGCTGTAACAATAAATAGTGAATGGCTTGGTGCCATTCTTTCTACCCCATCCTTTTAAACTAATTAATAGGCACATTCATACATTTATTGCTAAGAGGCCAAATTCATTCGTTTCTGTGTACATTTTTATCATTATTATTATTATTTTCTTTCTCAGCTGAATTCTTTTTTTCAGATATTTTTCCTAAAGGAATTTAAACACACTGGAAAAGATTTTCTGATGTAGTCCTACACAATATATTTATTTATGCAGATAGTAGGTGATTTAGATTCAATCCTATGCCACGATAATAAATGATAGCTTATAATGTTTAAAATGTTGCTTTTGAGACCGACTTTAAGAGACAGGCCCAGGAAATAGACCTTATTACAATACACTAAAAACAAACAGTGGCCCAGAGAAGTAAAGAAAACAAGTTTTATATCTGGGCACTAGAATTCTCCCAGATGTCAGGGTCCATATGCCATGACTTTGTGTTTGGAGTAAGCTGAGGTCATAACTGCTACAAACCAGCCAATGAGTTTTATCTCTGCATTCCCACACTTTTTTGGTTCATAGGCATGAAAAAAAGAGTCATGTCTATGGGTCAAATTGTCTGTAGGTGTGAATGGTCAAATTAGTCAATAAGCTGTGCCCATTCACAACAGCAGAAAATTTGCCCCATAGATAGTACTGGCATATGCATTAAAAAGATGAAGTCCTTTTTAGCCACAGAACTAGCTCAGCATTGACATCATCAGTGCAAGCTTCACCTTACTGTCCAGGCAGTGGAGTGGTGTCACCTCATTATGAAAGGTGGGGGAGTACCAAGAGTGAGAATGCATTATACTACAGCCTAAAAGTGAGGGGCACATGTCCCCTCATCCCCCTGATATACTTGCCCCCCCCTCCCAGTTTCACAGTTTAATGTTAACTCTGAATCCTAGTGACTGTATGCAAAAAGCAGATTTTCAAGTAATTAAGATGCATACTTTTCACATGGATATACCACAATTATATGTGAAAATCAAAGATTTGCATATGCAAATAGGCCAATAAATTGAGGACATAAATAACACTGATAGTAAAATTGCCCTAAGTCATCTTTTCCCCACTGAGTTATGCTGACAGTAACAGTAACTTTAATAATGAAAGTTTATTTATTACATAAACCCCATTTTCTGCACTCTTATCTTATCTTTCTTTGGCATAAACTGCTTGGCAATTTCTCTTTAACTACAAAACCCAAGGGAATTATATTAAACTGAGATGAGAAATTAACATGCAGAAATAATATCAGTGATTTAAATGGATTTACTTCTAAAATAACCTAGAGAATATATTTCCTCCAAGCACGCATAAAGGGAAACCAAATGAAACCATATTTTGAAAGAATGTAGTTAATTATTGTTATTTTTGCCTTTGCATTGGCTTTGGCTTTTAGTTTAAAGCTGTGTCACATAATCAACAAAATGATTTTCCCACAGCTGTAATGGAAACACTTGCTGGCATTAGACAAGGATGTGTTAATCAGGGTGAGAAAGATTACATTCATTCAAGCTCTGCTTGCTTTCTGTGGTCATTGTTAGAGATTGGTGCTTCTAATTTGCAAAAATCTACAGCTCAGTAAACATCATTATTTTCAAACTGTCAGTGTTTCTATAAATTTGAATGAATAGAAAAAAGTGGCAGACAGTGACTAAAGGAGATGTTGATATATGTATAAATGTGAAATCATTACCCATACTAAAAGTGACAAGACGTGGAACAACATTATGTGCCCAGATACAAATCTATAGTACAAGTGGGCCTGCATTATTGGCACCACTGATTTCTGTGAATCTAATTTAGAGGAACATAAAAGATCCAGTATCAGCTCTACGACATCTGCAAATGCAGCCAGTTGGTAGTTTGTTGTGTTTTTTCTCATTATTTACCTAGTATGCTACATAATCCAAGGGCTAAATTCTCTGCTGGTGTTCACAGAATCACAGAAATGTAGGGCTGGAAGGGACAGTGAGAGGTCAGGAAGTCTAGCGCTCTGCAGTGACGGAGCACCAAGTAAGACTAGACCATCCCAGCCAGGTGCTCATCTAATCTGTTTTTAAAAGTCTTCAATGATGAGGATTCCACAATCTCCCTTGGAAGCCTGTTCCAGAGCTTAAATATTCTAATAGTCAGAAAGTTTTTCCTAATATCTAATCTCAATCTCCCTTGCTGTAGATTAAACCCATTACTTCTTGTCCTACCTTCAGTGGACACAGAGAACAAATTGATGACCATTCTCTTTATAACAGCCCTTAATATATTTGAAAACTGTTATCAGGTTCCCCTTCAGCCTTCTTTTCTCAAGATTAAACATGCCCAGTTCTTTAAATCTTTCCACATTTTTTGTTGTTCTGCTCTGGACTCTCCAATTTGTCCACATTGTTCCTGAAGTATGGCACCCAGAATTAGACACAATACTTCAGGTGAGGCCTCACCAGTGTCAAACAGAGTAGGACAGTTACCTCCATGTTTTACATACAACACTTCTATTAGTACACCCCAAAATGATATTAGTCTTTTTTGCAACTGCATCACATTCTTGACTCTTGAACCACTGTAACCCCCTGATCTTTTTCAGCAGTACTACCACCTAGCCAGTTCTCCATTTTGTAGTTTGTGCATTTGACTTTTCTTTCCTAAGAGTAATACTTTGCACTTACCTTTATCAACTCATCTTGTTGATTTTAAACCAATGCTTCAATATGTCAAGGTCATTTTGAATTCTAACACTGGCCTTCAAAGTGCTTGCAACGCCTCCCAACTTGGTATCATCTGCAAGCTTTATAAGCACGCTGGCTATTCCATCATCCAAATTGTTAATGAAAATGTTGAATAGTACTGGACCCAGTACTGACCCTTGAGAGACACCAGTAGATACACCCTGTCAAATTGAAAGAGAACTATTGATAAATATTCTTTGAGTACGATCTTTCAACTAATTGTGCACGCACCTCATAGTAATTTCATCTAGACCATATTTCTCTAGTTTGCTTACGAGTGTGTTATGTGGGACTGTATCAAAAGCCTTATACTAAAATCAAGATTTGATTAATAGTGACCAGATACTCAACACAGTTAATATTGCGTTCTTTCCCTCTTGTTGTTAATATTAATTGTGTTGAGTACCTGGTCACCATTAATGTTTTTAGTGAAGACTGAAGCAAAATAGGCATCAAATACTTCTGCCTTCATAATGTCATCCATTATTAGCTCTGCTTCCTCGTTAAGGAGCAGACTTACACTTTCCTTCTTCTTTCTCTTGTCCCAATGTATTTAAAACACTTCTTACCGGCGTTTATGTCCTTTGCTACGTGTAATTCATTTTGTGCCTTAGTCTTTCTGATCTTATTCCCTACTAGCTTGTGCTATTCAAATATTCAAAACTGCTGGAACTAATATTATAGACATCACTGGGCCAAACACTGCCTAGACTTCAGGAAATAATCATGAAATGACAAAAGTTTAATATCCATTAAATAACAGGGGTCAGTGTTCACAGTCTCCTGCATGGCTAGTTACAGGAAAAAGCAAGCTCCAAAGCTAAAATCCCTTCCATGAGAATTGTTTGCTGCCAGCCCCCTCCTCTCTATAAACAAGGGCTGTTAACTTGGTGCCATAGATTGTCTCAGATGTGGAGGCACCATGCCGGCTGAAGCGGTCTCACAGACGGCTGGGCTCCAAACCTTTTTCCCTTTTTATGTTACAGCATTGAACATTTAGTCTGTTAAAATATTAATTATACTTAATTCAGATTCCTCCACGTTCACCCGTGTAATTAGAGCTGTCTCACTGGCAAGAGTAAGGGGGAGAAAAGCTGGTAGAATCGGACACTAAAGAAAATCTCCATTGTTTTATGCAACAGTCTAAAATAACTGATTAGAAAGAAGGGCATATTGCTAAATTTAAGATACACATTTTTGGTTTTTGGCAAAAAACTAATAATCGGAAAGGCAATTGCCATCTTGGTACTTGGCAAAGTGACACAGTTCCCATTGCAATACACTGCAAAGCAGAAGTATGTCAAAGTTGTAAAGTTCTCTGTTTTTAAAAGAATGAAGGTTTCATCTCATGCTTTTCATATATTCGAAGGGAACTGCATTCACTTTCCAATCCAGGCCTAATTCTGCACTATGCAGATATAAAAAAAGGTGACAGATATTTCTAAATATGGCTTTGCAAATTCATTTTTTATCATAGCACGAACATAGAAATTCCTGGTTGGAGTTTCTGTGCAGAATCACAGTGAAATAATTAATTTTATTAATGTAAGAAGTAAAAAAACTATTTTTTTTCATTTTTCCTTTAAGTGCAAATTAATAGCAGTTAAGACTTTGTGCCTAAAGTGCTGAAATAAATAGGAGCTCAGTGAGATGGGGAAAAGTTGTGATGTGAAAAATCACATCTGCATCTACACCTCTACCCTGATATAATGCCGTCCTTGGGGCCAAAAAATCTTACCGCTTTATAGGTGAAACCACGTTATATTGAACTTACTTTGATCCGCCGGAGCACGCAGCCCCACTCCCCCAGAGCTCTGCTTTACCGCGTTATAACCAAATTCATGTTATATCGGGTCACATTATATCAGGGTAGAAGTGTATTTATTTGCACCTAATTTGCTGTGTATTTGAGACTTAAACAGACTCCTGAACTTTGTCTCTGCTCTGCCACTCACCAGCTCCCGGTGATATATCTGCTTTTGCTAGCTCCATAAAACCCTCATTGTTTCAAATGAGGCATTACCATGTTTGATAACATTCTGCTTCAACTCATTCACTAAACCCATCTTCATTGGAGGATAATATACACCTTTGGGGGAGTGGCCTTTAGCAGTGGATAGGTTGTGTAAGTTCTTGTCTGTCTTTTAGAAAAGGGCAAAGTGAAATACAGTAACATTGCTAACAATAATTAAAGAGATGTGGGAAGAGAAGTTTCACAATCAGCAGATGCCTCTGCATATAAGCTCAGAACTTATATATTGTAGGTACCATTTGGGGTAGAAAAATAAACAGCTCACAGCATCTGTGGCAAGCATGTGTCTCCTATTCGTGTGCTTTAAGTAGAAGGTGGTCAAACTCCTACTACTCCACTCCAGTCTAGAAATGTTCAGCATTGGCCCAACTCTGCACCCATCAGCTTATGTGGGAGCAAAGTTAGGCAATGCTGAGCACTTTTGAAAATCCTGCACTAAACAGCTGCATGCCTCACTTTCCCGTCTGGAAAATGGGAGTAATATTCCTTTCTCCTACCCTTTGCTGACTGTAAGATCCTTGGGGCAGGTACTATCTTTTATTATGTGCATGTAGAGTGACCAACACAGTGAAGCCCTGATTTTTAGTTGGGGCCTTTAGACAATATAATAATAAACTGACCCCAAATGGTATTACAGGTGCTGTGCACCTCTCAGGATCAGACCTACTGTGGTCCCTTATGAAGTCTACTATCCATTTCAGCAAAGTTTTATTTTGCCTGAAGTTATTTATGCTGAAATATGTAACAAGGCAAACAAAGACAGCAGTGCAGGGATGAATGCATTTAGGCTGGAAGGGGTTCAGGATTCTCTTTGTAGTTTATCTTCAGTTTAGAAGAGTAAATAGAGCTGTTCTGAAGATGCATAAACACAGCCTAGTCAAGCACTGAAATCTAGGTCAGAGTTTCACTTCTGTCAAGGGACCTCATTACATATATTAGGGAGAATGTTTGTCAATTTCAGAAATAGGTAAAAAATATCTCAGGAGCTGTATAATGCAATAAAACAGGGGTATACAAAATCAATGATATTGCACATTTATAGGCCAACTTACAGGTTTAATTAGTTTGCATATAGAATTCTGTTTTGTCCTGAGATTTAAAAAAGAAAATGATCCATTGCTAATTAATTGCAGACTGTTAAGATATCCCTTAGTAATTGAGATGGAAAGCTTAGTCTTGGTTTTCCAGCAGTTTAATTCTAAGTTTTTATTCCTAATGGGGCTTGGCAACATTTGGCATCAGTTGCTAAATTGCCCTACTGTATTTATGCTAAATTATTGAACCATCAGACTGGTGTCAGCATCAGATAAGCTATTAGCATAGTTTTCAGGTTAAAAAGGGATTAGCAGATCCATGGTAATTTGAATTGGAATCATATTATATGTATTTTGAGAGGTATGAACCCATTCTATATACGAGTCCTCATTTTGAGGCTACCCTTTCAAGCTAGAGCAAACATATGAAAAAGGCTCAAAGAAAAAGCACTCAATTTTCCTTGTAAGTTTCTGTAGGTCTTGTTGTTGCTAACTACTGGAGATTTCTGTGTACAGCTTTATTGCCAGCAAATCAGCTTCTTGTGTTGTCTTCCCACCGATTAATAAATCATCATCTCTTGCACTATTTGTTCATTTAACTTTTAAAAGTTGAGTGTTTATGAAATGTGCCAGATTGGGAGCCTGAACAACAGGTCTTCCATGTAGCCACAGATCAAATACAGCATAGGCTGTAGTTGTGCAAGTATTCCCATTGTTCTGCAAATGTGTCTCCTGTGATGTGGAGTGGGTGAGTTTAGTTCAGCCTTCATGCCTGTTGAATATTTACTAGATCTATCCTCTAGAGCTGACAATAAGTATGCCACTTATAGTGGCATTTTTGTGATGTGGAGGTTGGCCCACTGTGAATTGGAGTGAGGCCAAAAACTCAGGGTACGTCTACACTGCACGATTATTTCGAATTAGCTTAAACCGATATTACAAAACAGATCTAATAAAATCGGTTTAGCGCGTCCACAGTGGGATCACGAAATCGATTGTTTGCGTCCATGGTCCAAAAGCTACCATCGATTTCAGAGCGGTGCACTGTGGGTAGCTGTTCCTCAGCTATCCCATAGTTCCCACTTCCGGTTGAGAGCACAGTGCCTGATGGGGCAGAAACATTGCCCTGGGTGGTGCTGGGTACAGCCTCACCCCTCCCTTTGTGAAGCAGCAGACAACCCTTTGGCACCTTTTTCCCGGAGTGCATTGAGCAAACGCATAGCACAGCAATCATGGACCCTGAGATCACAAACAGTATCCTGACCGTTGTCAACACCTTCACGTACTCTCTGCCAGCAGCATTCAGTACACAGAGGTGACATTTACAGTACTCAAGGAATATTTATTTACTTCTCTTTCACGTGCTGGGGGGGTGGGAAGAGACTGACGAGCTGTTCGTGAACCACGCAAGACACCGTGTATTAGCTACCAGACATTGGGCGCTCAGCCAAGAATGCAATTAGTTTCAGAGACTGCTGTGGAGACTGGTAGCTGTGTCCTCATTACCCCCTCCCTCCATGAGCATCCGTTTGAGTCTCTGGCTTCCCGTTACGGTTGTCATGCACCGCTGTGTATCACTGGAGGTTTATTTTTCAAACGCTTTGGCATTTCCTGTTCTTTAACGGAGCTCTGATAAACAGATTTGTCTCACCATACAGCGATCAGATTTAGTATCTCCCATAAGGTTCAATGCAGGAGCTACTTTTGCATTTGAACTGCATCGCCACCCGTGCTGATCAGAGCTCGGACACGTGAAAGCAGGAAATGTCATTCTAAAGGTCTCGGGGCTTTCCTGTTTACCGGCACTCCGCATCCGAGTTCGGATTGCGGACCAGAGCGGTCAGTGGTGCACTGTGGGATACTCTGAGAGGCCAATAATGTCGATTCGTCCACACGAACCCTAATCCGAGTTATCACTTTCGAATTTAGCGCTACTCCTCTCGTCTGGGAGGAGTTCCGAAATCGATTTAAGGAGCCGTTTAACTCGATATTAATGACGACGTCGTGTGAACAGGTACAGCGTTAAATCGGTATATCGGCCATTAAACCGATTTAAAGTCGCAGTGTAGACCTGGCCTCACTCACATAGGCCACAGAACAGCTGTCAGATGGTAATTACGTGCAGTCACTACCAAATGGGCTGGATTCAAACTGGCAGGAGCAGACTAAGAGTAAATGGGGCATGGATGCACAAAAATGTGAAATCCCAAGCCCAGTCATACAAATCCCATTGGGGTGTGCGAAACCAGAGTAAAAAATTCTCCAGTACCAAAAATATATAGAAACATTGTATTGCTATGCCACCTATCTCTTTTCCTCTATTAGCCCCACTGTGCACAGAAACACAGGGCTCTTGTGTGCTGTCTCAGCATAAGGTCACCCCAGTTACTTAATTATTTCACCTGGTTTGACATAAAATCAAACCTTTGTGTATTGTACAACATACAGTGAGAGCAGAATTCTGATTTCATAGTGCTTCACATCCCCTTTGCACAAAAGTTAAAGACTACACAAGGTGCAAGGCAGTGGAGAATAAGGTTCTCTGTGATATTATTATCCCCATTTTTCAGATGGGAGCTGAGGCACAGACAGGTTAGGGTTTAAAGTATGCACTGATTTTGAGTGCCCAATTTGAGATACCTAGGATCTGATTTTTCAGAGAAGGTAGCATTATACAGGACATGATATGTTCAAAGTACAACTCCCATTCACTTCAGTTGCTACTGTGCGTGCTGAGCACTTTTGTAAATCAGACCCCTGGGTCTGAAGTCAGGCACTCAGAAATTGCAGAGGATGATACTATTCAAAATAAACTTTCAAAATACATAACAGATAAACAACATCGCAAAGACTAAATGGAAGACTTAACAGAAATGGCTGACACATTTATCTATCAACACTAGCAGATAGCAGCAGTTTCTCCTCCCTTGGTTTTCACACCTCAGCTGCTAGAAGAGGGCCTCATCCTCCCTGATTGAACTAACCTCGTTTATCTCTAGCCTGCTTCTTGCTTGCATATATATACCTGCCCCTGGAAATTTCCACTACATGCATCCGATGAAGGGGGTATTCACCCATGAAAGCTCATGCTCCAATATGTCTGTTAGTTATAAGGTGCCACAGGACTCTTTGCTGCTTTTACAGATCCAGACTAACACGGCTACTCCTCTGATACTTAACACAGTAGTTGAATCTGGCCCAGTATCTTTAGTTACTCATCATTCTGGGTCATGTTCTACTCTTAACGTGTGCCCAAACTCTCAGTGCTGTCCTGCAATGATCATCTTCAGGGTTCTGGAAGACCCATTCGGATGAGTGATGGCTGGGATGACTGGTAGAGATTAAAGGTTGGGGTGTCTGGGTTTGGATAACATTGTTTGTGTTGGAAAGAAGTAAAGGGAGGGGGATCTTTTTCTTCTCTCAGTTTAAGTTCTGTGGTTGTGGACTTGACTAAGTTCTGTAGGTAGGGGCACTGATTTTTGTTTTTGGGTTTATGTTTTTTTTTATTCTCTTAGAGTTCATGTGTGCTCAGTATATATATTTAAATAAGTAAATAAAAAATCTGCATGTGGAATGAGAATAGCATAAGCCTAATGTGTAGGAGGCCACATCATTTGCTATACCTCTGATAGGTGCTTTAAAATGCTAACTGAGCTACCAAGCACATTGATCTAATGCCTAGTAAAATTAATGTTGCTGATATCAAATTGTTTAGGAATAATTAATTATTATTATTAGTAATAGTAATTACTGATCACAGAAACATCCATTCTTCTTCCAATCCTTCCAAAATAACTAGAACTGACAAAAATCAAACCAGGCTACCAGGGAGATCATCTGATTCCTGTGGAAATTGTTTTTTCATCGTATATGGCTCTTCATTAATTACTGACTGCATAATCAGGTTGAAAACTGAGACTTCTTTGATGAATATAGCAATTGTGAAATGCCTGACCCACCCCACACCATGTAATCACAGGCAACTCATCCTTGTTTGAATCAATGAATTAGTGAATTGAGCTTGTATTTTTGGAGTGCATTTAGATCCTGAGGTATAAAACAAAACTCTGTGCCTGCTACATGTTTCCTTTAATTTTTATGGGCCAAATTCTGGCCGCTATAGAGGCCTCTAACAAAGAATCTGAAAGTGTGGGTCTTTTCTTGCCAAAGCCCAGTAAGAGAGGCCTGATGGTGGGATCCAAGGGCACAATCTGTGGGATCAGGACGCATTTGATGTGCCTTTTTTTTGTCTGCACAAGCTTTTGAGATGGCAGTGGCACCCGGGCCCACACCAGCATGCAGATTACTAATGTTCCTGTCTGCAATAATCTGTGCACTGGGTTTCTGTGACCCAGGATCCAGGCCCATATTGCTGCTACTTTAGCAATGGAGGCATGCACGTGTTTGGAAGCCACTTGTACTTTTGGCCAGAATCTGTGACCAAGTAAATGTTTGGTCCGTATACAGATATTTTACTGTTTGCTAATTCATTTCTTCCTTTAATTAGGAACCTATTATGAAGAATTGGCTCTAGTATTATTTTTGACAGAGTTAAATTGATGGTGGTTATTTTCTTGCTTTCTTTTGAATCACCTACTTTTCTCTGTCCTAAATTTGCCTGCCCGGCAAGCATTTTAATGGTTATAAAACATAG
Organism: Chelonoidis abingdonii; assembly: GCF_003597395.2. NCBI lineage: Eukaryota > Metazoa > Chordata > Testudines > Testudinidae > Chelonoidis > Chelonoidis abingdonii. The sequence continues at coordinate 37,842,292 of NC_133776.1, forward strand.
CATATAAAATGTTGCTCTTCCTTATTTACCTATTTAATTTTTAATTTGCTTTCAGACTACTATCAGTATTGACTCTCAAGTATGTTCTCATGGAGGGAGAGAGACAGTTCAAGCTACTTTCTATTCAGTATTAACTGAAGCTTCCTAGAATATTATCATCCCCATGGCATGTATCAGTCCATCTGCTGCTATTAACATTATTACAAAGTAGGAAGAATTATAAATGCTACACAGAATATTCTTATTGGATCTGAATGTGGATATGCAATGAAAATACTTGGTTCTGTCCTAAGTCTCGGGCTAGGTTATATTAGGCCTCAGTTTGCTACTTTTATTCATATTTAGAATTCCCTTATTCTGCAATTAGTCCCAGAGAAGTCAATAGGACTCCTCACGTAATAAATTAGTATTTGGCAGACCCAGACCCTTGGTAAATACTTTCCACAGGTTGAATATTGTCCGCATTCATTATATAGTGTTACCTCCAAAATGTAAGGTAATGATTCTAGTTGCTGGAGAAATATCCAGCTTTCATATCTCCCTGTCTTAATCAGGGCCAGCTCCAGACCCCAGCACGCCTGCAGGAGGTCCACCGGAGCCCTGGGACCAGTGGACCCTCCGCAGGAACGCCTGTGGGAGGTCCATCGGAGCCGCGGGACCGGCGAGCGGCAAAGCCCCCAGTGGTGTACCGCTGTGCTTGGGGAGGCAAAATGGCTAGAGCCGGCCCTGGTCTTAATTACTCCTTTATAACTTCCTTTGTAGATCCATGCTGATTCTAGAACTGTGCCAGTTTCATCCACCTTTATGCTCTAATGCATTTGTTTCCATTGAGCAGTTCCATGATGTGGAAAAAAATTAAACTATCCTATAACAACATGAATAAACCTAAAGTATGAAACTTGTTCAAAGTCTGCGGTTCTTACATTAAACAAAAGTGGTGATGCTGATAATCTGGTATTGACTGCTGAGCTTATAAAAATAAAATTCACCCTAAAAAAACCAAAATAATTCCTTAAGCTCTTTTTGGTCAGTAAGCCAAAAAAAGACAATGTTACATGGAAACTTTGTCACTTATTCATTTCAACTGTAGTTTATTCAATAATGTATTTTATAGCTCTACTAATTTACACAAATGGAAGCAATATAAAATGTTTTATTACTTCCCTTTATGTTGTGGTGTTGATATACACAAGCCTATCTTACCCGAGCAAAATATACAAAGCAATTTAGTTTTGTATTTATTGGATTTCACTAACTTATTTTCCAAGTTTCCAAGTTTTCTGCTGCTTTACACAAAATCTTCTGCTTTCTTTTTCTAGTATTAACTTGCAAGCCTTTTATTTTTTGGAAATGCTTTTTTAAAATTAAACAATAAAACCCCAAAACTTTAGAATTGCATTTTTCAGCCAAGATCTAAGGAAGAAATTACAGTAGGAAGGCATTGTATACAAAAATCTCTTCAGTTATACAAGTTTTAGTTCTCATTTGAGTTGTTCTGAGGAGGGCAAGAGGGAGGAACCTCTCGTCAGATAAATGCTGAGAGAGACTAACTCTACGGCTCCTTCTCAAAAACTCTCTGATTCAGGAAAGCATTTTGGTGATTGGGGATGGTCTTCAGAATCTGCTTAAAATTAAGCATACTGCTTAAGTGTTTTCTTAAATCAGTATCACAGTATAAAGCTTGGTACAGTGTGCCTGTTTCAGAAATGAGCAGATGGTGATGTACAATAAGTATTTTTTTAAAAAAAATCATTAAGCTATGTCCCTTAATTTCAATCTATTTTATTCTGCTTTATTTGATTATATGATGCTATTAAGCAGTGGACTTAGGTCACTGTTTAACCAGCCACTACCTTTTCAATATCCTGTGGTATTTTTACTTTATTTAATCAAAGGGCTTGTGTCATTTTACAAAGCAGTATCATATTTGAACACGTTTGAGTTTGATGATGTGATACTGACCACAGTGAAGCAGTCAATGTGGAGCAGAGCAAATCTTGCTCTGTATTATGGCAGCTAGTTGTGATTAAACTGGCCGTCCAGGGATTAATCACATTTAGCTGATGGGATGCTAAACACAAATTGCCCTGATAAGAGGCTGACCACTAAGGCAGAGTCAGCACCATGTCACCAAGTTTGATTGTTCACAGCCATGTTGAAACATAATTAAAATTCTGTGACATGGATAAATCCATACACAGCCCTTAGTTACCTATACCATATTCATAAATGCAGTATGAGACAGGTCTCTCACTTCTGATATACATGTAAATTCCAGAATGCCCAGCTGGCATAGACCCAGAGTTGTTGGTTCTATGAAGCACTCTACCATCTGTAATAACATAAGAATGGCCATACTGGGTCAGACCAATGGTCTGTCTAGCCCAGTATCCTGTCTTCCGACAGTGGCCAATGCCAAGTGCTTCAAAGGGAATGAACAGAACAGGGCAATCATCAAGTGATCCATCTTTTGTCATCCAGTCTCAGCATCTGGCAGTCAGCAGCTTAGGGACACCCAAAGCATGGTGTTGCATCCCTGACCATCTCGACTAATAGCCACTGATGGACCTATTCTCCATCAACTTGCCCAGTTTTTTTTTGAACCCAGTTATAGTTTTGGCATTCGCAACATCCCCTGGCAAAGAGTTGAGATGGGGTAATCAGGTGTGGTCATACAATGGATTTATATAGGGGCATTATAATATTTATGCTCTTATTATCTATCTCTTTCCTAATGGTTCCTAACATTCTGTTAGCTTTTTTGACTGCCGCTACACACTGAGTGGATGTTTTCAGAAAGCTATCCACAATGACTCTAAGATCTCTTTCTTGAATGGTAACCCCTAATTTAGACCCCATCATTTTGTATGTATAGTTGGGATTATGTTTCCCAGTATGCATTACTTTACATTTATCAACATTTTTTGTCTCAAATGTAAAGGTTATACTCAGGGAGAAGAGGATGTGGCTAGATCATGCTATGTTCCAGTGATACCCAGTTTGTATAATGTCCAGGGGACATTGCAACCTAGTACAACTCAGAGCAGCCATGAGCCTAAACCCAGCATAACTAAGAGCAGTCCTGAAACAGCTCTTAATTACACCAGGGGCTGAACCGACCATTGGCCACTCTGTTGGATCAGAAAAACATGAAGTTGGTTTAAATCCACCTTTACTTCCTCATCCTCAACCTTGGGCCTTGCACTAAGCATAGATCAGCCAGACCTGAAGACTGGAACTTTTATTAATAATTTTATTTGTAAGAAATCAGCCAACTAATGATGGTTTGTTTGGAATGCTTGATTTTATTTATTTAAAAAATGTCACTGGTTTGGAGCAGCCATTTGTGCACTAGGTATCTATGGAACTAAGCGATTTTATTTTCTTTGCTCTTGTCCTCCCTCCCCCCTTCACTTCTGTTGTTGTCATACATGCTTGTTGTTTCTTATTTCAGATTAGACTTCAAACTTTTTCGAGACAGGGACTATGCATTTGGACAGTGCCTAGCACAATGGCGCTCTGATTCTGATGGTGTCTTTTAGTCCTACTGCAATGCAAATAACAATACAATATTTCCCACTGGCAAAATAAGTGATTTTAAGTCATCTTATTCTTTTGTGTACTTGGGTTTTAAATAAGACCTGTGCAGTTCTTGAGGTAAATACTTTCCAGAAATTGTTATCTATGCAAGAAGGTGTTTGCTCAAGGAGCTAACATGTCAACAGAAAGGAACAGCTGTGCCTAGATCGCTTCTACTCGCTCTGTGCAGAACAAACCTTTCAGTCAGCATGTGACAGCTATTTGTCACATGAATATTGCAAATGTACTGTATATATTTTCTCTGTGGAGGTTAAGGAGGGGATTGGAAGGTGGTGGTAAGATAGAGTTGCCAACTTTCTAATCAAACAAAAAAACGAACACCCTGGCCATGCCCCTCCCATGCCCCTTCTCTGAGTTTCCACCCTAACTCATTCCATCCCCTGCCCTCATCGCTCACTCTTCCCCAACCTCACTCACTTTCACCAGGCTGAGGTAGGGAGGTTAGGGTGTGGGAGGGGGTATGGGCTCTGGGCTGTGGGTGCAGGCACTGGGGTGGGGCTGAGGATGAGGTGTTTGAGGTGAAGGAGGGGGCTTCTGGCTGCGGAGAGGGTTGGGGGTGTGAGGGCTCTGGCTGATGGTGTGGGCTCTGGGGTGGGGCTAGGGAAAATCAGTTTGGGTGTGAGAGGGGACTCCGGGTAGGGGCAGGAGGTTGGGGTGTGGAGTGGGATAAGGACTTTGACTGGGGGTGGAGCCAAGGATGAGGCATTTGGGATACAGGAGGGGGCTCCAGGCTGGGGTAGGGGGTTGGGGTGCAGAGGGGTGAGGACTCCGGCTGAGGGTGTGGGCGCGGGGGTGTGGGTTCTGGGGTGGGGCCAGGGATGAGGTGTTCGGGGTACAGCAGGGGGCTCCAGGCTGGGCCGGGGGTTGGGGTGTGGGGATGAGTGTGGGATCCCGGTGGCGCTTACTGTGACTCTGAGGAAGCGGCCAGCATGTCCCTGTGTCCTTTAGGTGTATGGGCGGCTCTGTGTGGTGAGCGCTGCCTTCACCCCCACAGGCACCGCCCCCCACATCTCCCCATTGGTTGCAGTTCTCGGCGAATGGGAGCTGTGGAGTCAGTATTTGGAGCTGGAACAGCATGCGGCCTCTCCTAGTCCCTGGTCGCCCCAGTGCCTAGTACCTGGTAACTGCTTCCAGGAGCAGCACAGAGCCAGGGCAGGTAGAGAGCCTGCCTTAGCCCTGGGGCCCTGTTGCACTGCCAGCTGGCCTTTGAACAGCCCAGTCAGCTGTGCCAACCAGAGCTGCCAGGGTCCCTTTTTGACTGGGCGTTCCTGTCAAAAACCGGACACCTGGCAACCCTATGGTAAGATGAGAGTTCTGGGTACCAGGGTGGGTATCACAAGCTGGCAGGGGGAATGGAATGGATTAGTGTGCTGTTTTTATGGAGCTGAGAATATTTGGTAGTCAGGACCAGCTCCAGCTTTTCTGCCGCCCCAAGCAGAAAAAAAAAAAAAAAGACGAGTGGCGGCACTTTGGTGGCACTCAAAGAGGAAGAGAGGGAATCAGGGACTCGCCACCAAATTGCCACCGAAGACTGGAATGTGCTGCCTGTATACTGGACAGAGTGCCGCCCCTTTGAATTGGCCGCCCCAAGCACCTGCTTCCTACGCTGGTGGCTGGAGCCGGCCCCGTTGACAGTTAGTCGTGGGAGGAAGGGATTGAGTCCTCTGGGTTCTGTTGCTGGTGTTGAATATACTGAAAAGATCAGGGTGGATAAAAGCAGCTGGAGCAAGTATTGGGAAAAGATTAGGGGTCTCCTTCCAGCTTCCATTTCTCTATCCTGCTCATATGTTTTGCATTCTAAAAGAGTGGTGTTGTTTTTATATTCAGACATACAGTATTTGCTATAGGTTACAGAGTGGACATTTATTTTTCTGTGAAATGGGGCTTTTCAGATCCCTCCTGGCTGCCCAGTGCTCATTTATGGCTAGATTGTAGCTTTACCTGGAGCTCTGAGTAAGGGGCAGCATGTAACTCCTCCATAGAAAGAGTCACAATCTGTTCCCTGGTTCTCCCTTGCTCCTCTCTTGCTTCTATGAGAAAGTAATCTGATATTGATACAATCAATCCATGGCATCAACAGATTATTTTCCTTTCCACACTGGCTCAGCTGTCGTGGCTGGTGCTAAGGTTCTGCCTGTTCCCTGACTTTACCTCTTATTCCCCATCCACACATCTAAAGCTGCTTTTCTTTCCTTTATGCACAGGCTGGTGACACAGGAAGGCTGTTCAGGATAGGTCAGAATCTTGCCCTTCTTCATATTTACATAACACAGTAAGTGTATAGAATGCTGTACAATAGCTGAGCTGCTCCAAACAGAATTCCAGGCCCTGAAGCGTTTACATACAGTATACATAGAATTCCATATGATCATATAGGTGGAATGCTGCATAGAATAATACTCATGCACTTACTCTCACTGCAGCAATGTAGTACTGCTCCTTCTACTATAAACGCTGATATCTATTTCTTTCAAATGCAGCACAGTTCTAGAAATGCAGCTTTATTTACCACTGTCATGGCAAGTACCTGAGGCTGTGACCAAAGATTACATAACAGCCACATATTTTCTTTCTAATCTTTCTGCTCCTCTCTTTAGAGTTACTGTTAGCAGATTCTTGCTTGCATATCCTTTCTTGGTTTTGATCTGACCTTTTCCCCCCTTTTTTGTTCTGTTTCCATTATAGTACATCTCTGCCCACAGTGCTGTTTCCTTCCTTCGCAAGCACTTAGGGCTAAAAAACAAGACTGCCCTACAGTCAGGCAGGTCACCGTCAAGTGCCCCTAAATCACAGCTGCCGATGGTATTTACAGTAGCTAACAATGAAAAGATTTTTTACATTAATGATAATGGTGTATCAAGCAGTGAAAGATAAACCTTAAAGCAAGAATATGTTTAACGTTTTCAAAGATCCTTTTTTAAAATAGTGACATCAAAGAATGCCATTAAAGAGGGAACTTCAAAGTTTTGCAGAACAATCAGATCTCTAGTACATGCATTTTGTTGTCTGCATTTACAGTTACTAATAAAATCAGAACAATCAGGATAGTCAAAAGCCCGGTTAAGTAGCTAAAACTGGAATAAAAAATTTTCTTAGAGGTTAAAATCCTAAGCAAACATCAAGGCTGCGGTGGAAAATCAAGGGAGTGGGAAGGAATTTGGCTTCTAACAGACTGAGACGCTTAGATACCCTGCCTCTTTAAACTAATTCCTGACCTCGACAAGGATGAGAAATTTCAGAGTAGCAGCCATGTTAGTCTGTATCCGCAAAAAGAACAGGAGCACTTGTGACACCTTAGAGACTAACACATTTATTTCAGCATGAGCTTTTGTGGGCCCATGAAAGTTTATGCTGAAATAAATGTATTAGTCTCTAAGGTGCCACAAGTACTCCTGTTCTTTTTAAGGATGAGAAAGGGAGTCAAGTGCTGATGTGAAAGCTTGCTGCTGGGTCTTCTACACTACTTGCCGTAATTAAATAAGTATTTAAATTACTAGGAGCTCAGTAATGAAAGTATCCTATAGCACTATTGTGTATTGTACTCCAGTGCTATAGAAACACCACTGAGAGAAACCCCTGTCCCATAAAATCACATATTCTAGGTAGAGACAGCCACAGCAAAGACATCCTTTGTGACTCTCCCATTACAGATTTGTTTGAACTACTTTCTTAAGTCTCTGATGATTGACTGTGAAACAAGGCCCCAGTTGATTAAGGAATCAGACGCACTTGGCAGTAGAATGGACAGCTTCAGTTTAAATTCAAGCTAGTTTCCGTTTTATTAGTCCTTTCCATGTTTTGCTGCAAAATCCTTCATGGTTTTAACCCATTGCTTTGCTTCGCTAAGTGATTGAGAAGATTTGGGTTTTTGTCAATTACTATGTGTTTTATTTGTTAGAAACTTCTCATTGTAATACAACTGCTATTGTGGTGGTGCTATTCCATGGTTCCCCATTCATACCATTGAAATACACAGTTGTTCCTGTACTGCAGTTGCAGTTGTGTCCATTAAAACATTTTGCCAACAGTTACTGTAGTTCCCCCCATGCAAGAATACTATAAACATACCAGTAGAATATAATGATAACAGTTTAAACAGATATCACTATTAGAATAGGAAAAAAGGTGAAATCTGAGATTCTGCCCTGATAACTGTTGGCAAAGTTTTTAACAGTAGCAACTGCATACAAGAACACAGCTCAAATAAAAATCTGGCTAATGTGTAATTGAGTACGGGCAACCAACACTTTCCATAAACATGATTAAAGAGACATGAGTTGACCTCTAGCATCCTTTCCTGCTATTCTCAGGCAAAATTCCTATTGACAAAAATGTCCATGTTCCATAGCTCCTTGTAATGTTTCAGGCTGAACTGTGCTGTGACAGAGGAAGAAGTGCACCTCTGAGGTACAGGTGCCTGGAGGCATTATGCCTGTAGAAAGCATAATTATTCTACTGACATTGGGAGTGCAAAGGGAGAGGTGTCCCTTATTATTCCTACTCAACAGCTGTACCCAGATTTCCCTCAGCCCAGGCATTCTGACGTAAAAGGGGAGACAGGGCTGTATCAGGATCTGTGGAACTGAAGTTGGAGGACCCAAGTTCCCTGCAGGGACTGTGATTGAGGAGGCATAAGGGAACAAAGGGAATTAGGGTGGAAGCAACGGAGCCACATAGACAGAGCAATGCAGAGGGTTTAATAAAGTACAGTAGCACTTGTTCAACTCAACCTGCATTCAGCTTCACTATTTGTGAGTGAAATGTGGTGGCAGCATCAGAGCTCTCTGAAGTGCAGCAGCTGGCAGCTTGAGCCATGGAGCTCAGTCTGATGCCTCTTGGAGCTTGGATGGAGCCCGGTGGAAGGAAGAGTTAGAGTTGTACATAGGTCTGGCCATGCAGGAAGATGACAAGAGCAGGAAAGTAAAATTGTTACTTTACCTTCTTGGGGAGCAAGGCTGAGAGGTCTGCCTCACTTTGAAGGTCACCTCTGATTCAAGTCTCAGTCCTAGGAGACCAATAGAATCCCAAAGCAGAAAGAAATTGTGGAGGAGCAATTATGGGGACTTGACAGACACCCTGATTCAGAACAGGATAGTCTGTGGCACCACCACCTGCAGGAGCACCTGTTCTGGGAAAGCAATTTTGCATTGGAAAAGATATGTAGACATGAAGCATGCAGTGAAAACCCCAAGAAAAAGAATGAAAGCACTAGGAGGCACCACAACTCCTGAAATACATGTAGTGAGAGAAAAGAAGAGCATGTGGCCAGGGTTCCCTACCTGGGAGATGCAATTACTGTGGGAAACAGTGTGAACAGGTAAAGGAGAAGTGCCTCACGTTAGGATAGCATTGCAAGGAATGTAGCAAGTTGAATTATCTTAACAATGTGTACAAGGGACAGCATATCTGATAGCAGTGATCACTCTCTCTTTGCGCTTGAGAGCATATCTAACTCAAGGTTCCAGGACAGGAGAGCCTGAACAAGGGACAATACCAACCTCCAGGCATGGAACAATGTTAATAGGGAAATGCTCTATGAGATTTCAGCTGAATAGCGGGTCCTCCTGCAATTTGATTCCTGGGAATGAACTGGACTCTAATCATTACAAAGAGTAATATTATAACTATAAAAGCATAATGCAGCCTGTAGGATAATTTGACCTCATAGTGACTAACCCCCTAAAATAACACAGTACCAGCTGAAGTTTGTAGTAGTGGATGATAAACACTGCAGTTTCCTCTTGGGGAATACTGCCATATAAGCCATGGATCTGATCAGGATGCAGTGTCAGAATTTTGTCATTGCAGTGCAAGAAGAAAAAGGGGGAGCCCCATGGTCAATGGAGACAATTTCTAAAACATACGCCTGTTTTCAAAGGCAACAGGTGCCTCAAAGGAAAGATGCAGCTGGAAGCAGACTTCACAGTGGAACCTGTGCTTGTGATTACCAGGAAGGAAAATCCCTGGGGCACTTCATAATCCAGTACACAAGGAGCTTGAAAGTCTGCAGAGCAGAAATATCATAGCACCTGTAAGACCAGTACAACCTGGGTAAGCAGCATGGTGGTAGTAAAGAAGCCATCAGGCAAATTATGCCTCTGCCTAACTCCAAAACAACTGAACTGGGCTTTGAAAAGATGCCACTATCCCTGCTCATAACTGATGACCTCTTGCCAGACCTTTGCAAAAAGTCAAAATCTTTATGGTCTGTGATCTGAGGAATGACTTGTGGCACGTAAGCCTGGATGAAGAGTCCAGTATGCTAATAACCTTTGCAACACCATTTGTTTGCTATAGATGGCTACACATACCGATAGGCGTAAGCTGAACATGAAAGGCATTTCAGAGAAGACTCACCCAAGTGCTGGAAGGACTACCTGGGGAGAAAATAAGTGCAGATGATATCTTCTTTGTAAGTTGAGGGAGCAGTGACACAGAAGCTGAATTAGGCAATTACAGAAAACAGCAAGCTTTTCTCCAGTGAGGAAGGGACAAGAACATAAAACTCAACCCATAAAAAATGTGACTCATCATGAGATGACATACATTGGACATCTGTTCACAGCAGACAGACTGAAGGCAAGATGAAGGCAGTCAGAGAAATGCCAGTTCCAGTGTATGGTGAAAGGGGTTCAGCACTTCATAGGCATGATATATTTTCTGTCCAAGTCCTGTCTGTAGCTAGCTGCAGCAGTGGAATCTATATGCGAGCTCACAAGGTAGGGTGCTAAGTGGGACTGGGCAGGTCCCCAACAGCAGGCATTTGACATGCTGAAACAAATGATAACAGATGCCCTTGTCCTGAAGTACTGCTAGCCAGGAGAGCCACTGACACTCCAGTGTGATGCTTATGCCAGCAGAGCCCTGTCAGAGACTGAACACTAGTACTGTGATATTTGGAATGGAGCAATTCTATCAGAACACCTATGGCTACCTTGTACTAGTGCAAACAGACCACAAGCCCCTGGAGACAATCATGGCAAAGCTCCTTCTTATTGCTCCAAAGAGATTGCAGTGCATGTTGATGCACCTCCGACACTACTAGGTGAAGCTCAGATATTGTCCAGGATGATTACATAGCTGCATGAACAAGTTGAGGGAAAGGGGGAGATCAGGACATAGTGCAGCCTGTTAATGAATTCAGTTTCAACAGTGAAGCTGATGGAAATCCAAGAGGTTATGGAAAAGGTCATCTAATTACAGGCAGACAAGACAGCAATACTAACAGTGTGACCAGCTGAAAAGCCAGGTATCAGTAGGAGCAGAACCATATTTTCAAATTAATGATGAGGTGAATGTGCAGGATGGAATCATATTTCAAGGAGAGAGCTGTTGTCATACAAAAATACATGCCTCAAACTGGGCATTGGCAGTTGTCTTAGATGGACTTGAGTGCGTGTGTTTACTGGTCAGGAATGAGTATACAATTCCACTCCTTGATAGAAGGCTGTAACCCTTGCAGGTTGTGTGATAACCATTAGCAGAAAGAGACTCTGTTACCATGTGAGCTGCCCACCCAACTATGGGGAAAGGTGGGAGTGGACTTATTCACCCTCAGGGAAAAGCAGTACTTGACTACAGTGGAATACTATTCAAATTTTTGAGATGTATGCCATGTCTGATACAAGAAGCAAGTCAGTGATTGGCAAACTGAGGGCCCACTTTACATGATATGGCATTCCAGATACGGTATTCACCAAGATTTATCTATGTATAAATTAAATCTACCATTTAACTGGTACAGAAATAGGTGGGAAAAGTGTATAGTCAAAAGCTGTTACACATATCACAAAATCATTCCATAAGAGTGTTCCATCTTTGGACAACACTGTTGGAATTGTGTAAGACACACTGTTTCACTAAAATGTGCAGTGGCTCTGTCATAAACAGAGAGTAGAAGTTAATAGAACAGAAGTACTTTATATCTCTTTTGACTGTAAAGGGTTAACAAGTTCAGTAAACCTGGCTGTCACCTGATCAGAGAACCAATCAGGGGACAGGATACTTTCAAATCTGGAGGGAGGGAAGTTTTTGTGTGTGCTGTTAGTTTTTGGTTATTGTTCTCTCTGGGTTCTGAGAGTGACCACACGTGCAACCAGGTTTCCCTCCAATCTCTCCGATACAGGCTCTTATAAGTTCAGAATAGTGAGTACTATGTAGATAAGGCGAGTTAGGCTTATGTTTGTTTTCTTTATTTGCAAATGTGCATTTGGCTGGAAGGAGTTTAATTGTGCATTTGGCTGGAAGGAGTTCAAATTTGTATTTTGCTGAAAGGATTTTAATTTGTACTTGAATACTTAGGCTGGGAGGGTATTCCCAGTGCCTATAGCTAAAAAACCCTGTACCTAATCCATCTTAAATTTACAAAGATAATTTTTACTGTTTTTCTCTCTTTAATTAAAAGTTTCTCTTGTTTAAGAACTTGATTTTTTTTTCATTCTGGCGAGACCCCAGGGGACTGGGTCTGGATTCACCAGGGAATTGGTGGGGAGAAAGGAGGGAAGGGGGAGAGAGAGGCTAATTTCTCTCTGTGTTAGGATTACTGTCTCTCTCAGGGAGTCTGGGAGGGGGAGAGAGAAGGAGGAGGGAAGGTGCATTTTCCTTTCTGTTTCACAGTGAGCTTCCCAGGGTAGCACAGGAGGGGAAGCCTGGAGAGGCAACGGTGGAGGGAAAGGTCTACTTTCTTGTGTTAAAATCCAGAGGTGTCTGGGTCTTGGGGCCCGGGGCAAGGTTTTGGGGGGACCAGAGTGTACCAGGCACTGTAATTCCTGGTTGGTGGCAGTGCTACAGGTTCTAAGCTGGTGATTAAGCTTAGAGGAATTCATGCTGGTACCCCATCTTTTGGACGCTAAGGTTCAGAGTGGGGAATTATACCATGACAGGCTCCAAGAAAAGGAATCTAAAAAGGCTGTCTTTGGAAATAAAAAAAAACTACAGGGACTCAGAGAGCTAAGCTTTGACACTTCAAAGAATGTTGATCTACCTATGTGACAATGATCCAGTGAACTTACTATTGAATCAGTACAGGCAATTGTCATAATTCCTAATTGTATAAAGACTTGAAAGCAGAACCCCTTACGTACTCTGACATTAGAGCTAATAATTTATTCAAGACAGTAAGTGCAAGTGGGTGGCAAATGCAGCTTCAGTTGTATCTATAGATAAAAGAGAACATTCAGACTTTCAAGTTGCAATGTCTAAGTCACCCATGATTCTACCTGGGTTTGCCAACAGTAACAAAACCTATACTCAGTGCAGAGAGTCAATATTATGTACGAGAAAGAACTGAACACTGACACTGATAGTACACTTACTTGTCATCATAGTCATGGGCCTTCTTGCCCATCTCCACATGACTGGGGTCAGACAGGAAAGTCCACCGTTATAATGATATTAAATATAATACCATCATGCACCTAGTGGCATTGCAAGACTCAATGGAAAAAGAGCTGAAAATGGAAAAATCACTAGTGATAACAAAAGGGCAGAACCCTACAAACTGGGAAAGCTCTTGATCAGCCTGTAAGAGATGAGCCAAGACTTTATCTGGACCTCAGATAAAGCAAAGCAATAAGCAATTAGTATTTTCAGCTTGGAATGGTAGAAATGCTAGTCCAAATTTAACTGCGACTTCAGTGGAGTTACACTAGAAATTAATTAGGCCCACTGTATTTGCATTTCTCAGTGGAGAAAAGAAAGGTCAAAATATTTTAAATTAAGCTTTCAATCCACCTGGATTTGCCTGCTATCTCAGGTTGAGAAAATCAAAGCAAAACTATACCACAATGTTGAAAGCTTAGAAAGCATAGTATATAATATTTCATTTGTGATAGTTTTGTGTGGGGAACTAACAAGCAAGTTCATGATGCTAGGTTCAGGAGAATAATAATGAGGGGTTGGAACAGAAACCGGAAATTAAATAGAAATAAAATTTAGTCATACAAAGACCTATCTTACAGATTTGCAAGAGGAAGGTTTGATGCTAAATTATAATGATATGACAGCAAAGACTGACTGAACAGCAAATTGGCAGAGGTTTCAGGGAATGGCAAAATATCGAGGAAGATCTACATGGAATCCTTTGGCTCTAACTGCATTACTGAGAAAGCTGTGAAGCTGGGAGAACTGGTTATCATGATGCCAGTGCATAGAAAAGGCATAAAATACTGAGAGCTAATCACACAAGTTTCATTTCTTCAATAGTTAAGTGTGCCAAGAGAAAAAAATAAACTTGCTGGTGGCTGCAAATGCTATAGGAAGAGTTGCTTCAAAATGGGTCTCCTCTTGTATATGCCTCAAAGGTATCAACAGATACCTAGCAAATGGGACATTCTCAAATATCTAAGGTATTTGTATGCTCCCCCCCCCCCACATTACAACAGTATCTGAGCACCTCACAACCTTTAATATATTTCTCCTCAGAACACCTCTCTGAGATAGGGGAGTGCTGTTTTCCTCATTGTACAGATGGGCAGTAAAGGGTAAAGCCAGTGACTTGCCCAAGGTCATACTGGAATAGAACCTGCATCTCTGAATCCTAGGGTAGCACTTTAACTACTAGGCCATCCTTCCTCTTGTGAATTACAAAGGCCATGTTGGCAATTTTAATAGTCTGCAGGATTAGTTAACTTGGCCTTGTAGCATCTTTAAAGATTTTAAGCAATCTGTACCTACTTACGTGGCGATTTGTCTAAATTAGTCATTTCTTTAATTGAAAATAAACTGTGCCTCACTTCCCAATCTTTTGCTTTTATGTTGAATTCCCTCCTCCCACCCCTTGTCTGTATTGTCTCTAAAATGTATGCTCTACGGGGCAGGGATTTGTGTTTGTACAGCACTTAGCATTGTGAAGCCTCATTGTCTGGGGAACTGCAATGGTACCACTAATAATGGTTGTCACTAATACATCCATGGAAACTGAACAGATTGCTAGGTGTCTGAGCCATTTTCAGAGAACTTCAGCTGAGTACTCTACAAAGAATAGGGAGGTAGCTGTAACAATCCAGATATACCAAGGGAAAGATCGAATGCCAAAGCCCCAAAAGGAGTTAAAAGCAAAGCAGATGCCTTATCAAGAGCATATTTGCATTTGGAGAAGGTGTGATTAGCGATGTTGTTGTCATGATGTATCTCATGATGCCATACTTGTCAATATCAGAAAACATGCTTAACGGCTTTCAGTTAGACACTGCAAATGCTGTCATGTTGCAAGCATTGCCCACTCGGTTGTGGGTGCTAAAGCTGTTTGCACAAATACACTAATTTAAATGGAGGTGAGATGAAAAATGAGAAGTATCTGATGATACAAAAATGTTGTGGTTTCAGGAGGACTCTAAGAGGAGTTGCTATGAGGAAATAGCAAGGGGAAAATGGCATGCTGCCATTTGCCACTAGATGTGCTGTGCACATGTGATCTGGTACTATAGAGCAGCAGTGCTCATTCAAACAACAAACCGTAGCACCAGCATCAACTACATGGTATGGAGTACTATGGGCCAGTACTCCAGGGCAAGCCCACCCCTCTCTTTCTCAAGAAACCAGAGGGTATAGTGACAGTGAATTGGAGAGTGTTGGGCATCACATTGCAGCTATGTAATTGTAGGTGTGGTGAGCAAGAGCTGAAAGTAGAGTATCTCCCTATTTGTTTTCCCCACTTAAACCCCCCAGCCTTCAGACAGCAACTAGAACTAGCTTGGCTCTCAAAGGAATAAGCTACTAATTCCAAAATGCTTCTGAGAAGAGACATTGGCAGTAATACATAGAGTCCCTTGGGAAGGGAGTTGTGTAAAAGGAGAGTTCAAAATATTGTGCACTGACCAGATGTGAATTACCAAATTAATATGCAATGTGTTTAACACATATGGGAGCAAACACCTAAAAGAACCCATATTGCTGCATGTGGTTCTAAATGAGCCTTCGCACAAGGTTTTGTTTGAGTTACATGGAATGGATTTTTGGTTCTGCTGGACTGTTTCCACTGTTTTGAAAATTGCTAATTGAAATTAGAAGCCAGATTTCCATAGGTATTTGTGTGGGCACCTAACTTGTAGGTGCAAATTAGGCATTTGTGTATACAGCCAGCAGATAGTTTGATGCCTAGATGATCATATGCATGTACAGATACCACCTTTTGTCAACACAATTATGGCATTTGCGCAAACAGATTTAGCACCCACAATTGAGCAAGCATACATGCATACTGTCACCTTTGAAAATCTTACCATGAAGATGATACTGACTGAACATGTGATAGCTTTTCAGAATAACTATGATAGTGAATTGGAAAGATGAGTACAATTATGCAATAGTCTTATCAATACATGTCCTGATGTACATTATGGTGAATGGACACCCCAGGTCTCAATTTCCACTTCCTTGTACATTGTGTAGCTATGTAAAATTGTGTTAAATGAGTGCAAAAATGCTACCAAATCAGAAATGAAGGATGCACTTGTCACTTACATCAAGAGAATCAGATCCATATTGTTTTACACCCCTTTGCACTAACTTTGCACAGGCACAAATGACACAAGGTACAAGATAACGGAGAATCATAGCTCTGGCATGCAAATATAGCCAATCGGGCAAGTTTTGGTACTAAAGCCTGTATTTTCTTTCTGTTTTTAGGACATATTTTGTGAAAAGAAGTAGTGTATAATATGTTCTTATTCTGTGCTTGATTTTAATACAGCAAAATTTTAATACAAATTGTGCAATATTAGGCTACTCAACATCTGGCATGAGAAAGCATGCAGAAATTGGGTACCTGGAGGTTTACCAAGATAACCTGTAAAGAGCTACCAGAGAAGACTGTTTTTACAACAGATAAACCAACCTCAAACAAGCATAGCACAGAGAATTGCTAAAGAATGTGCTTATGCTAAAAAATCTGTTTCACCTTGTAATTAGATGTGACACACTGAGTACCTTTCCCTGGTCTGAAGAAGACCTCTGTGTAGCTCGCAAGCGTCTCTCTTTCACCAAAAGAAGTTGGTCCAATCAAATATATTATCTGTCCCACCTTGTCTCTCTGACCGTAAAAGACTTTGAAAAATGGATTCCCTAGAGGTAAGGGAAATTTACAATGCTCTGAATGATTCGATGCATGTTGATAACTGGAAGCTCTTAAAAGTATTAGAGCCCAGTTACCAGCTTTCCTTCTGCAAATCTTTAAGAACAATACTGTAGCTGATATATATGAATACTCAGCAGCCAGTGATAATTCTTTTTAAACAAATGGTAATTAATTACTGTAGACAGGCAGACATTGAGCAATACCACTAGTTTTCTTTTGGCTTCTGGCTCAAACTGGGAGTTCACAAGAAGAAAAGTGGAGCTGCATTGTGCAGCTCTGTCTACAATTTGAAATGCGTTTCTGGGCCTGCTCAATAACTGCTCAATCAGCCAGAAATGGAGTGAAAGCAATATAAAATCTGAAAAGAAGGAAAATGTTATACAGCCATCAATTTAAAAGAGGAATCCTATGTGGCTAGCACCACTCAGCCCCAGTCCCTGCCCCCACTCCATCCCTTCCCCCAAGTCGCCACCCCTGCCTCACCTCTTCCCGTCCCTGTTCCACCCATACCCCTCCTCTTCCCTGCCTCTTTTCAACCCCTGCCCGGAGCACCCCCCATCCCCACTCTTGCCCCTCCCTCCCAGCGCCTCCTGCACTCCACTGAACAGCTGTTTCTCGGTGTGCAGGAGGCGCTGGGAGGTAGGGGGATGAGTTGATTAGAGGGGCCCACGAACCCCCTGGAGTACCCTTGTGGACCCCAGTTAGAGAAATGCTAAAGTAGAGCCATGCCCTCTCCCTTTCAGCACCAAGTTAAGCTGACCCCATGAAGGAGGGTGCAGATATTGACTGGCAAATGAAACCAATGTGGCAAAACAGCTCTCTGTGTTTCTCAGTGACCACCATGCACCACATGATGACAATTGCAAACTAGTGGAAACAGAACACAGCTGCAGAGCACTCCCAATCAATGCAGTGTGTTTAATATATGATTTGGTGATACTGCTCTTTAGATATTAAATGCTGTTTCAGAAAGGTCTCTGATCTTTAAACATGCCAGTCTAATTAATCCAAGCATTTGTATTTTTATTTACTAATACCAATGGAGCACAACTGGACCCTGCAGGCTGGTGGACAGAATCACTAGTCAGGGAAGGTGAATAACACACGTACCAATGACAGAATTTCAATCCCTTCCTCAGAGTTTTCTTTTATTCATTTATAAACACAGGATTCCAAACAAATAGCCACTCAGAACAGTGGGTCCCAGTCACCAAAGACTCATAGACTCATAGACTCATAGGTCAGAAGGGATCAATATGACCTTTTCAGATTCTTAGCCAGCTGGGAGTATTAAAAATACTTTCTTCCCCTTTGGTTGCTGCTGCAACAGCTTCCCACTAGCTTTGTGTCCTCAACCCCAATGAGCCATATGACAGACAGGGGCCTGGGTTGTGCACTGGAGTTTGTGGAGCACCTTTCCACCTTGTTACAGACCAATACCATATTGTGATAGTGTGTAGATCCTCAAGCCCCATTGTGCTAGCTATTGTAGAAATATATAGCACAGATGTTCCCTGCTCCATAGAGCTTACTGTGACAGGTATTGCAACCCCATGCAGTATCTTTGAAGGCCATTGTATTACATTTATGAATGGTTTATGTCTGTGTTCTACCCCAGTGGGGAGGGTTACCACAACTCCTCTAAGATCTAAAAAGGGGCAGGAGGGGGGAGTAAGGCAAGTCACTGAGACTGAACAACTCTAGAGAGGTACAACCCACTGGAAAGGTTTGGATATACTGGTTCTACCTGGGTTTTCCAGAGACTCAAAGAAAGGACTTGGGGTATAAAAAAGCTGGGTTTAAACTAACATGGGGCCTTCTTTTGATTCAGCCAACAGATAGGGGGACACTGACCCTTGTGGAAGTGTTGGAAAGATTTTGGCATGCTAGGACCCCTAGGATTGATGGATAACCTCTGGTAAGCTTTTAACAAGCATACAGGAACTTATATATATTCAAAGAACCATCCAAGGTGTACTCCCAACTGCAGTGCAACAACACAATAGCAGCAGAGCCACCAGCAGCAGAAACTGAACAGTACTGGAAGAACATATGGGAGAAAGAGAAGACTCATCCTGGACCAGACATGATCCACACCTACTGGCTAAAGAAACTAACAGCAGTGCATGAACGCCTAGCAGCACAGAAGAACCAGCTGCTAGCAGCAGCTCCCACCCAAACTGGCTAACACAAGGAAGGACAGTGCTGATTCATGAAAGACCCCTGCAAGGGAACAGAACCGTCCAACTACCGGCCAATAACCTGCCTCCCCACAACATGGAAAGTCCTATCAGGCATCATAGCCGCCAAGCTACAGGACCATATGGGCCAGTACATGGAGCACAGCTCAGAAGGGCATTGGGAACAACACCAGAGGCTCAAAACACCAGTTGCTCATAAGATAGAGCAGTCGCCAAGACTCAAGGTCTAGACAGACCAATCTGAGCACAGCCTGGATTGACTACAGGAAAGCCTACGACTCAATGCCGCACACGTGGATCTGTGAATGTCTGGCGCTATAACAAAGTCAACAGGACACTAAAGGACCTTCCTCAAGAAACTCAATGGGACTATGGAAGACAACACTGGAAGTCAACTCAAGGGCAGCTTGCACAAGTGGCCATCAAGTGCGGCATATACCAAGGTGATGCACTGTCCCCGCTGCTGTTCTGCATAGGCTTAAACCCCCTCAGCCAGATAATCACAAGGACTGGATACGGGTACAGGTTCAGGAGTGGAACTACCATCAGCCACCTCCTCTACATGGATGACATCAAGCTGTATGCTAAGAATGAACGAGACATCGACTCGCTAATCCACCTGACGCGGATCTACAGTGAGGATATCGGGATGTCATTCGGACTGGAGAAGTGTGGCCGGATGGTAGTGAAGAGAGGGAAGGTAGTCAAGACTGATGGGGTGGAACTACCAGCGGGCCACATAGCAGACATACAGACCAGCTACAAGTACCTTGGCGTCCCACAGTCACATGGAAACCACGATGAGGAGGCAAGGAAGACAGCAACATCCAAGTATCACCAAAGGATAAGACAGGTCCTGAAGAGCCAGCTCAGTGGGAAGAACAAGATCCACGCCATCAACAGATACGCCCTGCCGGTCATCAGATACCCTGCCGGTATAGTGAGCTGGCCAAAGGAGGACATGGAGGCTGCCGATGTGAAAGACCCGGAAGCTCCTCACAATGCACGGAGGTTTCCACCCCAAGTCCAACACCCAGAGACTGTATACCAGCCGGAAAGAAGGCGGGCGGGCTTGGTGAGCGTCAAAGCCACTGTCCTGGATGAAACCCGGAACATCCAGGAGTACATCAGTAAGATGGCCCCCAAAGATGAGCTGCTGAGAGAATGCCTGAGGCAGCAGCAGACATGGGAGGAAGACCAAGCAGAAGAAGTGCCATGGCAAGACAAGACCCTGCATGGGATGTACCATCGACAGATAGCTGAGGTGGCTGACATTGGGAAATCCTACCAGTGGCTGGAAAGGGCTGGACTAAAAGACAGCACTGAGGCACTGATCATAGCAGCACAGGAACAGGCACTGAGCACCAGATCCATTGAAAGCAGGGGTCTACCACACTAGAGAGGACCCAAGGTGCAGACTGTGCAGAGAGGCCTCAGAGACAGTCCAACACATAGTGGCAGGATGTAAGATGCAGGCAGGAACAGCATACACTGAACGGCACAACCAAGTGGCTGGCATTGTGTACAGGACATCTGCACAGCGTATGGGCTAGACCCTCCCAAGACCAGATGGGAGATTCCACAGAAGGTTGTGGAGAATAGCAGGGCTAAGATTCTGTGGGACTTCCAGATCCAGACGGACAGGCAGGTACTGGCCAATCAACCAGACATCGTGGTAATAGACAAGGACCAGTCCAGAAGAGTGCAGTGCTAGGAACAGCTAAGACACTGTGCAGAACCCTCAAACTCCCAGGCCTCTGGTAGAGGACCCGAGGTTGAGGAAGACACATACCACCCATAGTGGTGAGAGGGGAATTTTTTTTTTTTATGTATACTCTGTAATGCTAAGAATA
The DNA here is from genome assembly GCF_003597395.2 of Chelonoidis abingdonii. Lineage (NCBI taxonomy): Eukaryota > Metazoa > Chordata > Testudines > Testudinidae > Chelonoidis > Chelonoidis abingdonii. The sequence goes on from NC_133776.1 coordinate 37,863,021, forward strand.
AATTATTGTGCTTTGTGGAGACTGATTGGTAACTAGTATACATAAGACAAAGCCCCAAATACTGGGATTGTCCCTATAAAATCAGGACATCTGATCACCCTATGGTGATGTATGGCAGTTATTGAATCTAAAAAAAGTGTAGTTGTCTACTCCTTAGCTGGTACCACAGACTGCAAATCAGTCTTCACAGGTTAAGATGCTGTTGTATCTCAGAAAATAAGGACAATAAACCACAGTTTAGCTTGATGTTATTAAATAATTTCTTTCAAGAATGAGATTTAGATCATGAACCATTAATACATTATTCCCTCAATCCGATGGATTTAAATGCAGATAAGCAATGATAAAAAAAAAAAAAGACCCTTATTTGGTCTTTTATACTGAGAGCAATGCATCTAATCACATCATTTTAGCTGTTGCATCACAAAGTGGTGCAAGGAGATGTCAAGCTTAACTAGATGCAAGAGAGAGCAAGCTAAAACCTTTTTATGAAACAGAAGAAAAGCTCATCCCACACCTGAATGAAGCTGAGTAACAGAATGCAGGAGAGAACTGAAACCTGTAATGGTACTGTAGCTTCATAAAGCACTCAGATCACATCATGTGGAGACAGTAGAAGGCAAAATACATCAAAGCAATAGAAAAAGAACACAAATACTCCTAAGCTCTAGAGGAGTCACGCAGAACATGACTGAAGAGGTGGATGCAGGAGAATGTAGCTTGGCATTTAGTCCCACAATAAAAGGGTTTTTTTAAGTGAACAGTGCTGTTGAGTAGCAAAGAAAGAAAACAGGTTAGATAAGGGACCTACTGTGTGCTGTAACAATTATGAAGGACAGTATGATAAGCAAAATCTCTTAAAATACAGAAAGGAAAATAAAATGTCATTGACACAAAATACAACGTAAAAGGCCTTTGAAGAAACAGCAAACAATGATGACAGGAGATGGAATAATAGGAATTTTACTATAAGAACTAAAGTTAGCTAATTGGTTGGCAGGGAGGAACTGAATGGATTTATAACTGTAATAGAGAAGATGGAGCACCAATAGAAACAGACAGTAGATAGCAATGCTAGTCTAGTATTGAGTTAACTGATCAATTAAAGTATCAAGGAAAAGTGGTCAAGGCTAGGTCAGGGTTAGCTAACCTATGTAGTGGTAACATCTGCTGGAGTAAAGCTGAAATAACCACCTTCAGTGCCAGCTATCACCCCTATCCTGGCATAAAGAGTGTGTATGGGTGAGTGGGTAGGTGGGGGCAGGGTTAGGGGCAGACTAGGGGTATGTAAGTACAAGAGAGGTCACGGTGTAGCTGAGCTCCTTTACACCTGATCGCTCACTGGCATAACACCAGTAGTGGACATTACAGTATCAGGGGTTCAGGCGACAGCAGCTGGCTTCCTGCAGCCATCAGTGGTTACTAGATCAGACAGCAGCATGGACCTAATGGAGACTCGAGGCGATAGCATTTATCAGGATATTGGTATTAGTAAATTTGTACTTCAAGGATATTTGATACTGGCTGAGTAACCTGTGCGGTACTTGGCAAGACATTAACAGCCTATTTGACCCAAAGAAGAAACTGTTTTAGCAACATAAATGGTCTGGTATCAGAAACACCAACATTTGGTACTCTCTGCATGCCTCTGAAAGGGCAAATTTATTTTAAAGGATTGAATTTTCTTGGGCTGAATATTATTCTGTAGATCTGATCCTTAGAGGGTATATAGTTCTTGAGAGCTGCAAAAGTCACTCAAACACAAATAGAACACTTCTCATGGCATAACTATCTAGAGGCAGAGCAGCCCAACTCTGAGGGAAATATTAATTTTTGACTTTTTTCATACCAGAAAAATGCAGAAAATATACCAAACTGCTCCACCTCTGCAACTTCCCAATATTCATCTTGAGAGAGGCCCATGTGAGGCTTTTTCGTTAACTCTAAACAAAAGAGGTGGTTGGGATATGTAACAAAGATGGGAGATATGCTAAGCAAGCATTGAATTGGTTACTGGAGGGAGAAAAGAAAGCGAGGAAAGCCAAGGAAGAACTGACAGAAGACAATGACAGAGGATATTGAATGCACTGGCATTACCTGGGAAATACCACAAGTAGCAAGTGAGCTTACTCAGTGAAGGAACTGGACTGCCTAATGTCTGGCACCGAAGGAGCTAAGGCCTAAGGTAAGGTAAACAAGAGATAATCCAAATATATCACAACAATTAGAGAGATGAGTACAAAATATAGTAAACGCTGTCCATCCAAATTTAAGATGCATTTATGCATAAAGCTAATTCTAATGGTAATATAACTACCATGTGAAAAGACAGTGGGGTGCAGCGTGTTAAATGTTGCTCATATGTGAACATGCCGGTGAACCTGGAAGGATGGCTAATAAGAACATAGTAACTAGCGCTGGTCAAAAAGTATGTTTTGCAAAAAATTGATACAAAAATCAGATTTTGAAACTGAACATTTTCAGATTTTTCCTGCCCCATTTTTTTCATTTTTCCATTTGTCTCTAACTAACTATAACTAAAAGTAGAGCAGCTCTGGCAGTACAAAGAATCAAGCCTGAGTTTTTTAAAGGATGTCTTGTATTAGTAAGTTAACAACAATCAGTGGCAAAAAGAGTTTGAAATTTTTATCAATAGTTCATGTTGAATAAACTAGTGTATATGTTGTACAGTTCCCTCTTTAGGGACCTAATCCGAAGTCCTTCAAAATACTTCCCTTGATCCCTTCAGTGGGATCAGATCCCAGATGATTCGCTGGCATTTTATTTTGCTACACTATCTGGTCCAAATCCAGAGTCCTTGCTCACTGTTTTACTTGTTCCTTACTCAGATAAAAATCTCATTGAATTCAAAGGTTTTTTTTTCCATAGTGTTTCATTTTTCATGTGTTAGAGCACTGTAACATTCAGGAAGATGAATTCCCAGAACAACACTGTTTTCATTTGTGTGGCTCAGATTTAATATTCAGTAACATTTTTCCTTTATTGCAGACGTCTTGTATGTCTTTAGGGCAGTGAGTCATTTTAGTAGTGGCACAGAACTAGATTTATTCATTTTAAATGGCAAAAAAAAATATTTTCCCAAATGTGAAAATATCACTGAGAAGAATTAAGACTCAGTTGGCTTCAACTGGATCGCTGCCCTAACTTAAATCACATGTGAAAAAGCTCTATTGAACAGTTTTGTTCTGCTTTTCTTCGTCAGCTATTTTCTTTACTTTCTTCGGTTCTTCTCCTTTATTTGCTCCTTTTCGGTCTCTGTTTTGGACAGAAGGATGGTCTTGCAGTTAAGGCACTACTCTGGGACTCAGAAGATCTAGAGTCTGTTTCCAGCTCCGCTACAGAGTTCTTGCATAACCTTGGGCAAGTCATTTAACCTCTCTCTAGCTCAGTTCCTCATGGTAAAATGGGAATAATATTGCCCTGCTCATGAAAGTACTGTAAAGATACATCAATTAATACTTGTACACAAGATGATGGGGGTCATATAAATAGATATACTTACTATTAAGACATATTAGTATTAATGTAAAATACCTTAAGTTGCATTTTTTTTTTTCAGATTTCACCCTGTAAGTGTAACTCAGAGCATGTGCCACAGGTGTTTCCTTAGGAGTGACGCAAAGTGAAAATTCGAGCATGCTGTCTTCACGCTGTTCCATTGTTGCTTGCAGTGTAGTTGTAGCCATGTTTGTTCTATGATATTAGAGAGGCAACCTGGGGAAGGGGACCAAATTCTGTTGGTGAAAGAGACAAGCTTTTTAGCTACCCAGAGCTCTTCTTTAGGTCTCTTCTTCATGCTCTTCAGGAAGCTCAGTGCCTACATTTTCATCTTCTAAATCAGTGTTTCCCAAACTTGGGACGCCGCTTGTTTAGGAAAAGCCCCTGGGGGGCTGGGCCGGTTTGTTTACCTGCTGCATCCACAGGTTCGATGGATTGCAGCTTCCGCTGGCCTCGGTTCGCTGCTCCAGGCCAATGGGGGCTGCAGGAAGTGGCGCGGGCTGAGGGACGTACTAGACGCCCTTCTTGCAGCCCCCATTGGCCTGAAGCAGCAAGTTTGGGAAACACTGCCCTAAATCATAGTGGACTGTATTGTCACTAGGCTACCTAGCTTGGGCAGCTTTTCTTCATTTCACCCTCTGGACTGCTCAGAATTACTCTTTCAGCAGTGTAGTTCATGCCTGGTAAGGCACAGCTCCCAAGTGGATATTGCCATCTCCACGTTCACCAGCAAGACCCTTTCTCTTCAACATTTTTTATCTTTTTGTCACCTCTAGGCTAAACTATTACAATTCACTTCTAATTAGATTCCCTTGTAATGATCACAAAGGGTGGAATATGTGCAGCATGTGGCTGTTTATTTGTTCCTTAGCATGGAGCTGAGAAAATCATAAATGCTCACTTTCTATGGTCTCCACTGGCTGCCAGTAAACCGAAGGATTCAACTCAAGAATTTATAGATCTATGTATAGCCCTTAATATAATCTAGGCCTAACGTACTGTAATGAATATTTCACCCTATATAATAACAATAATAGTTTGGGGCTTTGATGATGAAATGGTCTAAGCGCTAATTATTTTTTGTAACAGTCCTGTGATATAGGTAAGTAAAAATTAGCTCCATCGTACACATGGGGAAACTGAAACATAAAAAGACTAGGTGGATTGCTTGTAGTCAGCCAGGAATTCTGTGGCAGAGATGGTAGTATAATACAGGAGCTCTTGATTCCTAGTCCTGTGCTCAATCTACTAATTCACTCTATCTCTGCCCCTGTGTCTGTACAAAGCAGTTGAGATTGGCCAGGCTCCTTTGCTCTCTATCATGTGGTCTGTCTGAAGTGAGCCAGAGACAGGCCCTTCTTGCTATCAGGACTCAAGGCCCAGCTTTTTAAAGCTTATTTAGGCATTGCTCCACCCAGCATTGCAAGGCCTAGGACCCATATCTCAAAGGTATTTAGCTGCGTAACTCCATTGATTTTATGAGTGTTACTTTCGAGGATCTGGCCTCAGTGACTTAGATGGCTAAGTCCCATTTTCAGAAGTAACTTAGGCATTTATCAGTGGTTTGAGCATTGGCCTGCTAAACCCAGGGTTTGAGGGGGCCATTTAGGGATCTGGGGCAAAAATCTGTCTGGGGATTGGTCCTGCTCTGATCAGGGAGTTGGACTAGATGACCTCCTGAGGTCCCTTCCAACCCTGATATTCTATGAATGTGACAATAGCTTCTATTTAGAACAGGGCCACCCAGAGGATTCCGGGGCCTGGGGTCTTCGCCGGTGGGGGGTCCCCCGCTTTGGTGGTAACTCGACAGTGGGGGGTCCTTCCACTCCAGGACCCGCCACCGAAGGGCCCCAAAGACTGCGGTGGGGCCCTCCACCACTGATTTACCACCGAAGCAGGACCTGCCGCCGAAATGCAGCCTGGTCTTCGGCGGTAATTCAGCAGTGGGTCCCAGAACGGAAGGACCCCCCACCGCCGAAGACCTGGAGCAGAAGAAGCTCCAGGGACCCAGGCCCCGTGAGAGTTTTCCGGGGCCTCCAGAGCGAGTGAAGGACTCTGCTCCAGAGGCCCCCAAAAACTCTCCTGGGGGCCCCTGCGGGGCCCAGGGCCTGGAACAAATTACCCCACTTTCCCCCCCCTCTGGGTGGCCCTGATTTAGAAACCTAAATCTCATTGTGAATGGGATTTAGACTCCTACATTCCAGATCATCAAAGGCACCTAACTCCCACAGTTAGACATCTAAATACCGTTGGAGGATATGGGCTTAAGTGCCTGAGTTTCTTTTGATAATGGAACTTAGCTATCTAAGTGCAATGCTGAGCTGCAGCAGCAAATTCACATAGTTATGATGTAGTCATGGTGGTGATTCTGCAGTTTTTTGCAGCTCTTCCAGCATTAGCTGTAGTTGATCAGTAAGGCTATATCATCCACGTACTCAGGATCCTCTAAAGATGAATCTTTAACTTTCAGACCTCCTACTTTGGCCTCAATCAGCTTTGTCCTTAGATTAGAACATTAAATAACACAGGTGAGAAAATGCATCCCTAGTATATTCTGAAAACAAATCTAATACAACAATGTTGGTCCTCACACAGCTAAATGTACTATGGTACAGTTCCTCTACCAGCAGCACACTAAGTGCTCTGGTACCTCATATGGGGTAGAAGTATCCACATTACTGAGTCAAAAGCATCTGCAGTCTATAAATGCCATGTTAACTTTGTCAGTTTACAGTAACATTCTGCAGAGCATATATAACATGGATTTTAGATCGACCTGTACAGAAAACACACTGGTTGTTTCTCAATTCTGGGTTAAGATAGTATTTCAGTCGGTTCAATAACAAGATCATAAACACCTTCCCTGAGCCTGACAGCAGTATTATTCCCTTATAATTTGAGCAATCGAATTCCTCTCCCTTTTTAAAAAAAAGGGATGATGCAGCCCCTTTTCTAACCTTCTGGAATGTGGCTGCTTTCCCAAACTTTTAAGACAACTCAATGAAGCTGGTGAACTAAATCTTGTCAAGACTATTTATCTTTTTGTAACTGTTTGACCTCAAGCGTCATTTCCTCTGCTGTCACTGACCAGTTTTCTGCTGGGTTCGTTTCTGGAATAAATTGTAGTTTACATCTTGGTTGAGGTCTGTTCCATTAATTCATAAAAATGCTCATGCCAACTCTTAAGTTGTATTTCAATATCCTGGCAGTATTTTCCATTTTTGTTCTTAACTGGTGGAAGTGGTGAGAATGTATCATAGAACTGGCAGACACCTCGAGAGGTCATCTAGCCCCGTCCCCTGCACTCGTGGCAGGACTAAGTATTATCTAAACCATTACTGACAGGTGTTGTCTAACCAAGTGATTTTCAGACTGTGGGTCCCGACCTAGTACTGGGTTGAGGAATGTAAGGCACTGGGTCGTGGGCAATGGGAGCTGGGGGAAGGGGCGATGCCTGTGGGTGAGAGCTGCGTGGAGTCTCTTGTGCACCTCCACCTAGGAGCCGGACCTGCTGCTGGCTGCTTCCAAGGCGTAGTGTGGTCCACGATGCCAAGACAGGCAGGAAGCCTGCCTTAGCACCCCCACTGTGCCGCTGACCAGAAGCCACCTGTGGTAAGCCCATGCCCCAGCCCTGTACCTCAATCCTCTGTCCCATCCCTGAGCCCCCCCAAACCTGGAGCCTCTTCCTGCACCCCAAACCCCTCATCTCTGGCTCCACCCCAGAGCCTGCACCCAAAGCCCTGACCCCCTTCTGCACCCCAACCTCCTGTCCTAGCCCACAGCCCCCTCCCATACCTTGAACCCCTCATCCTTGGCCGCACCCCACAGCCCTCACCCCTACACCCCAACCCTCTGCCCCAGCCCTGACCTCCTTCCACATCCGAAGCCCTTCATCGCCAGCTCCACTGGGTCGTGGTCATCAACAATTTTCTTCCACTGAGTCACCAGAAAAAAAGTTTTAAAATCATTGGTCTAACCTGTTCTTAAAAATCTCTGATGATGGAGATTCCACAGCCTTCCTAGGCAATTTACTCCAGTGCTTAACCACTCTGACAGTTGGGAAGTTTTTCCTAATGGCCAGCCTAACATCCCTTGCTGCAGTTTAAGCCCATTGCTTCTTATCCTAACCTCAGATGTTAAGAAAAACTATTTTTCATCCTCCTCCTTGTAACAACCTTTTACGTACTTGAAAACTGTTATGTCTCCTCTCAGTCTTCTCTTTTCCAGACTAAACAAACCGTTTTTTCAATCTTCCCTCCTAGGTCATATTTTCTAGACCTTTAATCGTTTTCGTTGCTCTTCTCTGGACTCTCTCCAATTTGTCAACTTCCTTCCTGAAATGTAGTGCCCAGAACTGGACACAATACACCAGTTGAGGCCTAATCAGCACAGAGTAGAGAAGAAGAATTACTTCTCATGTCTTGCTCACAACACTCCTGCTAATACATCCCAGAAGGATGTTTGCTTTTTTTGCAGCAACATTACACTGTTCACTCATATTTAGCTTGTGGTCCACTATGACCCCCAGATCCTTTCCTGCAGTACTCTCTCCTAGGTAGAGATTTCTCATTTTGTATGTGTGCAACTGATTGTTCCTTCCTAAATGGAGTACTTTGAATTTGTCCTTATTGAATTTCATCCTGTTTATTCAGACCATTTCTCCAGTTTGTCCAGATCATTTTGAATTTTAATCCTATCCTCCAAAACACTTGCAACCCCTTCCAGCTTGGTATTGTCCACAAACTTTGTAAGTATAACTATATACTCTGTATGCCATTATCTAAATCACTAATGAAGATATTGAACAGAACTGGAGCCAGAACTGATCCCTGCGGGACCCCACTTGTTATACCCTTCCAGCATGACTGTAAACCACTTATAACTACTCTCTGGGAATGGTTTTCCAACCAGTTTTGCACCCACTTTATAGTAGCTCCATCTAGATTGCATTTCCCTAGTTTGTTTATGAGAAGGTCATGCAAAACAGTATCAAAAGCTTTACTAACGTCAAGATATACCATGTCTACCACTTTCCCCTATCCACAAGGCTTGTTACCCTGTCAAAGAAAGCTATCAGGTTGATTTGACATAATTTGTTTTTGACAAATCCATGCTGACTGTTACTTATCACCTTATTACCTTCTAGATGTCTGCAAATTGATTACTTAATTATTTGTTTCATTATCTTTCCGAGTACAGAAGTTAAGCTGACTGGTGTGATGGGGTCAGGTCAGACAGCTACAGGAGAGTGCTGTTAAACTGATAAGAACAGATTTTAAAATTTTACTAAAGCTAATGTTAAAAAAAAAAGTATATAATACATAGGTTGGGGGAAAAGTGTCTGTACATCTGGGTATAGTGCTTAGATTATCCACAAATATAAAGTTAGTTTTTAAAAGTCATATGATACATAGACTACATAATCAGCAATTACCCAAATTTAGGTGAATAGATTTAACAATACAGTTTAGATATTAGAATCCGAATAATTGGGTATATCACTCATGAAAAGTTGTAAGGAGATTTGGATGTAGAAAGCAAAATATATCAATGAGAGGAGATTGTCCCTCAGTAATTGAGAATTAGGTTGCTTGTCCATTTAGAAAATATAATACATGAGGAAATTATTTCAGTTACTTTCCTGACTGCGCTTCTCATTGGCATTCCAGCTCATCCCTCCTGGTATTACCAATGTCCAGTGATGTGTTCTATGTATATGTCCCTTGACCACCTGATGGCATCCGACACCATGAGTTACCGCATCAGCCAAGCTTAGCAATGACCAGTTCCGCATTCTCTCAGCACTCGCTCATTACTGGGGTCCCATGTGCCCAAGGCTCTGACGATCAGTGTGTGTGTCTGGACCTTAACTCTCCAGGTTTCATCTAGAGGGGCATATTTCGAGCTCGGGCATTGTGGAAGGCAGGGGTGCTGTTCTTAATCAGCACTGTGATGTCCACCATGATGATCTTCTTCTGGTCCTTGTTGGTGATGACAATGTCTGGTTGCGGTTGGCTGTTGATTCCTGGGATGGCTGAGTTTATGGCAACCTTCCCCATGGGTGGCAGGATGGCTCTGGCCAGGTGATCTTGGATGGTGTTGTGTTGCAGCTGACAAGCTCTCGAATGGGGCTTGCAGCTAAAAGGATGTGGGGTACTGTTTCGTTGGTGTAGCCACACTTTCTGTATTGCTTGTCCCGATTCCCGTGGCGGACAGCTCTGTTCAGTGGGATGCAGTTGAGCCAGACCCTGTGGATGAACCTCCAGTTGGCAAATTGGGTGAAGCTGCCCCTGGGGAGGAAGTGGTTGCTGCATCCCACTTGCATGTCACCTTGAATGCCTTGCTCTGGTCCGGCTTCCGTTTCAGATTTTCCACATATTAGCAGTAGATGGCATTCTTCGGGGTCCTCTCCCAGCATGGTTCTAGCTCTCGGAGTGATGATAATGTGATCTGTAGTCTTCACTTATGGCACCAGGACTCCCAGCTCCTGGCATTCCTCGCACCACATCCAGTGGTAGCTGATACACTTCTCCAGTCATCACGTAGTGTTGCAGGCACAAGTCCAGAGCAAAGCAAAGTCTCCCCTATCTCTTCCAAATTCACCTTCCAGCAACCCGCTCAGATAGGTGGTGACATCTTGTTGGAGGGGGTTCTGGCGATTTGCTCTTGATGGCATCCTGCAGAGCACTCTCTGCAATGTTCCTCACCTTGGTGTCCAGGCACATCAGAAGGCAGAAGACGTGTGCGATCATAGCAACGTCACACAGATCACCCATTCGAGGGATGTTGGCGCCACCCTGCCTGTGTGAGATGTACACTGGTTCATTGCTGGCCCTCTGTCCGTCCTCAAGGAAGATCATAGATTCCCCTTGGGTCTGAAAAGACGTTGCCTGGACGAAATCCCTTCTACTGCCATCAATATGAAGGGATGCACACTTCTTGGCACTGAAGCAGAGTCCCATCCTGTTGGCAGCCTGGCTGGTGATATCAAGCGTTTGTTGGAGACTCTTGGGGTTGTCTGCAATCAGGACCAGATCGTCTGCGTAGGCCAGGATATTCACTCTGTTGTCATAATAGATTGAAACCGCCTAGACTGCTGGAGATCACTTGAAAGAGCGGCTCCATGGCTAAGTTGAAAACGATGGGGCTCAGGGGGCAGCCTTGCTTCATGCCACTATGAATAGGAATTTTGGGTGTCTCTCCTTCCATGGAGCTTTCATAAAATTCCCAGACTAGTTGGAAAAATTTTTCAGGCATCCTGATCTCCTGCAGCATTGCAAAAACATACTGGGGGGCATCAATCCAAAAGCATTAGCCACGTCGAGCCATGCTATGGCACATTGCCTCCATGTCCTCCTGGCCAAGTGGGTAGCAGTCTGAAGGACAAAGTTGTGTTCCTAACAGCCTTCACACAAAATGAAGCTTTTGTGGATGGAGCTGATGGCTCCTCCATTAACCGACCAGTTAAGTGAAAGTTAAGAAGGAAGGTACTGTACATCTCAGGTCAGGCTTGAGTTATGACTTTCAAGTGCATTCATTCTGCATCGTGCCTCTTTTTTTCTCTCCCATAATCTTTTGGTACCATTTGGAATCCAACATTGTTTATTCATTCTCCTTAATCTCGGTTGTTCTCCTAAGATCCAAGAAGAGTGCCGGAAGGCAGAGACATTAGTCCCTGGATAAGCAGGTCCCTTTTCTCTTGGTAGCTGAACAGGGGTTACTCTAGGTTAATTAGGACATCTGGGACCAATCAAGGGCCTGCCAGAATCTGTTAAAAGCCTCCCCTCCAGCCAGGTACAGGGCTGCGCGGTAGAAGCTGAGGGAGGAAGGTGAGCTACTGGAGAGCTGGGCAATGCAGACACTGACAAGCATTAGGAGAGAAGCCACACAGGTGTAGAGGTGAAGGGCAGGAGAATCCCTGCTCAACAGGGTGGACAGCCCTTCTGGGCCCCGTAGATCTGACGGAAGAGACTCTGCCAGAGGGGAGAGACTGAACTGGGTGTCTGGTCTGTTGCCATCATGCCCGGAAGGGCTACCAGAGACTGAGAGGCTCCCCTTCCACTCTCCCCATCAGGAAGACCAGGAGGAACTCTGCTCCAACAGGGTGTGGACAGTAAATCCAGGGGCATAGGGAAAATTCTGAGGGAAAAGAGAAATACTCCAGCCTGCCGCTAAACGGAAGCGCGGGAGCCACCGAGACGGAGAGGAAGCTTTATCTCACTGTCTATAATTCCCTAGGTGGTCCTCATTTCCCTTTTTATAGATTAGTATTATATTTGCCTTTTTCCAGTCTTCTGGAATCTCTTCTGTCTTCCATGACTTTTCAAAGATAATCACCGATGGCTTAGATATCTCTTCAGTCAGCTTATTGTGTAATCTAGGATGCACTTCATTAGGCCCTGGTGACTTGAAGACACCTAATTTGTTCAAGTAATTTTTAACTTGTTCTTTCTCTATTTTAGCCTCTTCTGAGCCTACCTCATTTTCACAGGCATTGACTATGTTAGACGTCCAATCACCACCAACCTTCTTAGTGAAAACTGAAACAAAGAAGTCATAAAGCATCTGTGTTATTTCCACATTTTCTGATATTATTTTCCCCCCCTCATTGAGTAATGGTCCTACCCTGTCCTTGGTCTTCCTCATGCTCTTAATGTATTTGTAGAATGTTTTCTTGTTATCCTTTATGTCTCTAGCTAGTTTGATATCATTTTGTGCCTTGGACTTTCTAATTTTGTCCCTACATACTTATGTTTATTTTCATCTTTTGTAATTTGACCTAGTTTCCACTTTTTTAGGACTCTTTTTTTATTTTTAGATCATTGAAGATATTCTGGTTAAGTCAGAATAGTTTCTTGCCATACTTCCTAGCTTTCCTATGCAGTGGAATAGTTTGCTCTTGTGCCCTTAATAATGTCTCTCTGAAAAACTGCCAACTGTCTTCTATTGTTTTTCCCCTTACGTTTGCTTCTCATGGGATCTTACCTACCAACTCCCTGAGTTTGCTAAAGTCTGCCTTCTTGAAATCTGTTGTCTTTATTTTGCTGTTCTCCCTCCTACCGTTCCTTAGAATCATGAACTCTATCATGTCATGTCTCAAATATACATTTCTGGTCATGTCTTTCATAGGCTTCCTTAATGCAATAAGCCATATTATTCCACCGTTGACGGCCCCTCTTGACTGCTTGTTCAAGACATTTTTTCCCTGTTTTGCCCATTTCCTCCTCTCTTAACTTGATTCTGACTTTCAAGTGCATCCATTCTGTATTGTGACTCTTCTTTTTTTCTCCCATAATCTGATGGTACCATTTGGAATCCAACATTGTTTTTTCATTCTCTTTAGTCTGTTGTTCTCCATCAACTCTGTGATAGAATCCAAAAACAAACTCTCCCTCTGCAATAGACAGCTGGTCATCCAATGTGGAATATTTGTTGGAAATCACTACCACATAACTATTATAGATAACTTTCATGATGAAGTGATTGCTATTGAAGTGTTTTAATGCAATAAATACCCATCTCTGAAACTTTATTAAATGGAACATCATTGTTGCTATTGGGAGACAATGATCACATTCAATTAAGGTGGAAGTGGCCTATTCTCAACATTTGACAAGAAGGGGTGAATACCAAGGGAGGGAAAATTACTTTTGTAGTACTAACGAAGCCAATGGACCACTTCCACTTTAATTGAATTGGCTCGTTAGCACTGAACCCCCACTTGGTAAGGCAACTTCCAACTTTTCATGTGCTATAATATGTATTCTGCTCACTGTATTTTTCACTCCATGCATCTGATGAAGTGGGTTTTAGCCCACAAAAGCTTATGCTCAAATAAATGTGTTAGTCTCTAAGATGCCATAAGGGCTCCTCAGTCTGTATCAGCAAAAAACAACAACACAGCTACCACTGTGAAACCTATCACGCAAGATGGACTCTATCAGTTCCAGGTTTGAAGCAGCGCCTATATCTGATTGAGCCATAAAAATCTTCTGAAAAGGGACTAAGCTTCTTTTAAATGTACCCTCACCACAGTTATACACACACATTCTGCTAATAACCCATTAATGCATTTCAACTTATTTCGAGAAACCACTGTTTAGTAACGGATCTCCTGTTATGCACTGATCCTTGGCTATGCCAAACACAGATGAGCCAATTAGCCTTCAAAAAACCTAGGAGATATTGCTCACTCCAGCTTTGTATTGAGTATGAACCCTAAAAAAGCAAAGATTCTTATCTCTGTTAACATCATTCTTATTGCTGTGTTCAGGTGTCCCACATTGGTGTTTTCATTTACAGGCCTATTATAACCCACGTCACTAATACTTTCTAGTTAGATTGCTTCAGATAAATAAGAATTTAGCTGATAAGTGATGTTATCTGATTCCTGTCAATGAGTAAAAACATAGCAGCTAACAGTCCACTGTGCTTACAGATTAAGAGACAGAGTGGAAAACTTTTTAATCTTATCCTCATCCAGAACTCAGCCAAATGGTCTGGGGCCAAATCTTGGTCTCATGTACATCAGTGTAAATCAGAGAAACTCCATTCAAGTTAAGGTACCCCATGAGTGATGGATTTGGCCTCAGACTGGATTACTTGTTGTTGGGTTTTATTTATGTTTAGTAAATTGCTGCTGTATGTATACATATATAGAATATTTTGTCAATAGTGTGGAGTATGTTATTCTCAACCAGAGGTTCATGTCTCTGGGGAGTCATGTAGGCAATTAGGGGGTTGCTAGGTACTGAAAATTTTATTACAGTCTAAAGGAAAGAAAATCTCACTCCCCCACGTCGGGCATGCATACTCTTCAAATTCAATATTCTCTATCAATGTCTCAAAACGCATATAAATTATATAGGCTTCTCATTATAATCACTAATACTTTTTGACGTTTACTTTTATAGAAAATGCAAGGGAGTTGAAACATTTTTGACTTTGAATGAAGAATTGCCACCTGAAAAGGTTCAGCAACACTGATCTAAACCTTTTATCCTCAGCAGATGGCAGCATTCATAGGTACCAAAAAGTAAGCATTCTCCAAAATTAGATAGTGTATAGACACTGTCCTTCAGAATCACACCCTATCTTGTCAGTTTTGGACTTTGAATCAATTTTCCCATATTACTTTGATTTTTTCTCTTTTGAATTTGATAACATGTCAAATTTTTCCATCATGATGAGATATTTTGCTATAAGTGGAATAGAAATTGCTGACATTTTCTGTAGTCTTATTAGTGTCTGTATGTGACTTTAACCCTGTCCCTTCAAAATATCTAGGTCTCATCTGACAAAGCTATCTGGTTCTAAGTATAGCCTTGTAACATATTAGATATGAGTATGAAGTTCTCTTTTATATACATATGTGCACCAAAATTTAATATAAACATACCTTCATACAAATGAATTCAAATAGTAACAAGATATATATTCAGTTCAGACTTATGTACAAATTCAGGGTGAAATCCTCTCATCCTTACTAAGGCAAAATTTCTGTTGAAGTCACTAGAGTTTTTTGCCTAAGTAAGAACCTCAGGATCTGGCTCATTAATTTTAGCCTACATACAAAATCAATCAGTGCTAATACAAAATAACTAACAGGCATGATGCATGATGTTTTCTTTAGATACCTGCACACGTGTTAATAATTTACTTTATAATAGGTACAAGTACAATTATATAAGGCCATTAATTAATTAGAAAAATAGTGATTACTTATCTGGGCTAGAGGTGGCTGCCCTCTTCTACATGATCTTATACTGACAGTGCACCATGGCAACCAGAAAGTGGAAGGAAGAAGGCTGCTTTCTGGCAGCATAATTCCAAGGCTTTGCTTACAGTGAGCTGGGAACTGTGCTACCCAAACTGGGTTTTAAATACAACTGAAAACCATTTCAAGCTAATTTGGTGGAAACACTCTTGGTCTTGTCAACATCTGTGTTTAAACTAGAAACAGACCTAGAGTGAAAAATTTGGATTCAAATTTACCAAAGTTTGAGGATATTTAAACCTGGGGTTTTGGTTTGTCTTCAGAGAGTATGGGGTACTTGCTAGGTATCCATGCAGCTGGCCAGTCACTTGGCTCTGGCTCCCCCTCCTCCTTATTCCCAAAAGCTAAAACATATTAAGGTGTTGCTAAAAATACATTCCTAAGATTAGTGTTCCACATAGTTTTCACAGGGATGTTTTGTAATAATGAAAGGAAGGTGAAGGGTCTGCATGATTACTCATAGAAGGAGCAGAATGCATCTGTAAGACTATCTCTGTATTAACATTTGGTCCATATGAAGAAAGATTTTGAGAATCAGTGTGTGTGACAAATGTCAAACTACTTGAAATGCAAGGGTTTTTGCATTTTCCTCTAAATGGGTTCATTTTTGCAGAAAATGTCACTAAAGTATGCACATTTTGGAGGGGGGAAGAGCATTTCCCAGTGAAAATAAGCAAAAATGGGCCATGTATTGAACAATGGTGGCATTTGTATTGAAAACTTGCAAAAATACTCATTTTGGTTGATACTGCTAATAAAGTAAAACATTATGGAACATTGTCTGTCCCCAAATCCCTGTCCTTACTGCCTCTCCACTGGCTGCCCCCTCAGTTGTTCTGGAACTGGGGGCATTTCAGAGATGAGAGAGGAGATTGGTACAGAGATTCTGAGCTGCTCCAGACTGTGGAACAGTCCATAAGCAGCCCTGAAGAGGCTGCCATAAATTAAAGCATCCTCTGGCTGTCCTAGTTTATGCTGGGTTGTATATTGGCTCCCAGAGCAATACAGAAACCCAAGGGCATAAAGATTGTTTAAAGTGCCTTTGTCCCTCTCTTGCTGGGCTGCATCTCCTTTGCTTTGCCTGTAAAATGAAAAAAAAAAAATTAACTTTCAGACAGCTCTAATGTGTAACCATGACGGCTGCACTCCACCAGGCTCATAGGATGCCTATTTGTTTAGCTTGCAAATGACCCAAGTGGTATTAACAGGGCTGTCAGGATCCTCAGGGCTGTCAGCCAATGTTAAGATTAATGTGCATTTCCCAGTATAATACTTCCTCCTTGTCACAGTGCCATAGATGCCATCAAAATGTAAGGGAATGGCCAAAGCCCCCTCAAACCAGGACATTAGCCAGCTCCACGCAGTAACAGTAGCACCTGTGACAGAGAACACATGAGACTGAACACGCACACCCAGGGTGAGTGTCTTAGCCTGACAAAGTGTATGTGTGAGACAAGGTGGCTGAGTAATAACTTTTATTGGACCAATTTCTGTTGGTGAGAGAGACAAGCTTTGGAGCTTACACAGAACACTTCTTCAGAACTATTTTCAAACCCTGTGCAAACTCGAAAGCTTGTCTCTCTCACCAACTGAAGTTGGTCCAATAAAAAAAAATTACCTCACCCACTCTCTCTCTAATAACCTGGGACTGACATGACTACAGCAACTCTGCATAGGAAGTGTATGTGTGTTTGCTGTATTCACTGCTGGACTAAAGGTTTTGGCAGGGGAAATGATAATCTCACCTGCAAATAAAGTAAGGGATTAATAAGGCAAGAGGGGACCAGTTGGGGACAAGCCAGGAGCGAGAAGGATTCTCTGAGGCTAGAGATGGAGGACTTTAGGACAGGAGTGGAGTGATTGCACACAGGTGTGAGGGGAAGAAGTCTATAGGATTTCTCACCCAGGCAAAAGGAGAGAGTATTTTGGGTTGGGGCTCTCCAGGTAGGTGGAGTGGTGAGTCTGAGATAAAGGTGGGTAACCTCTCACACAAGCAAGAAGGTGAAGAATGGGGAGGAATTTGGAAAAGGTGAGTGGTTGCTTTCTCTATCTGGTAAGGGTTTGGTATAGTAATGTCACGAGCAGGGAAGGAGAACAGATTGGGGGCCCTAATGAAGATTTTACCTCCTAAAGTTTCTTCATTTTATTAGAGTCTATTTTCAAACTTTTCCTGGCAACTGTAATGTAAGGGATTTTTTGAGATTTATATTACAGAGCTCCCATTTTGTCCATGTGCTTCAATCCCTCTGCTCGATCTTGCTAGGGTGACCAGATGTCCCCTTTTTATAGGAACTGTCCCGATTTTGGGGTCTTTTTCTTATACAGGCTCCTATTACTCCCCACCCCTGGCCCAATTTTTCACATTTGCTGTCTGGTCACTCTACTTCTTGCTCTACTGTAGAACTACATGGGGGAACGGGTAGAGTTTGGAGAAGGGGTGGGCAAGGATATAGGGTTTTAGTTTCTGAAACCTGCTGCTCTTGGGTGTGTGCGTGTGTGTGGTGGGGAGAGGGTGCTTGCTTGCTGACTCCACATCATGATTCTATTCGGGAGATGAGCAAGGACCTTCACATTGGGTGTATGGGTACCAAGTCCTTCCTCCAGGACAGACTGCAGCCCACCAGCAGTGGTCAGGTGAGGGGTGAGGTCTCAGCCTCCCCAGACCAGCGGTGATGGTCCCTACTCCAGCTACCTCAAGCGAGGGTTGAAGGTGATGGTGTGTGTGGGGGAAGGGAGTTGTGGATTATCAAGATATGGCACTGGGAGAGGGGGGAGTTTGGGGCAGGCTGTTTCTGGGTGGTGATGGAGGTCGGGGAGTGAATGGAATATGGTTATGGGAAGGGTTGGGGGGCTCTGAGAAGAGAGGTTTGCGATGAGAACAGGAATCAGGCTCTGTCTTTGAAAGGAAGAGCCTCGCGCAGAGGGGGAGGGTAATGCGAGGGCCAGGTGTGGATCCACGGAGGCTGGGGGCGCGGTTTCCCGCAGAGGGGGCGTGGCTTTGGTAGGCGGAACCGTTTCGGTTGGGACTGGGGCTGGAGTGTCCAGAAGAATGGCGAGGTCTCGGTGCGGGCGGGGTCTGGCACGGAGGGCAGGATTGGGGCGGGGCTCTGCTCGCACCGCCCGCTCCCACCGGGCGGGGATAAATCCCAAGCGCGGCAGCGGCGGTGCTCAGTTGCTGAGGGGATTTAAAGGGACCGGAGTCGCCGCGCCGGAGCCTGGTCTGCGCACCCCGGGCACTCGCGGCAAGGAGAATAGGTGAGCGGCCCCGCCCCGGCCCTAGGGCAGCCGGGGCCCCACCCCCTGTATGAGTGCGTGGGCTCCGGCCAGTGCCCCTTGCCAGCCCCCGGACGGGCGCGGTCCTGCGCGGAGGGGCGGCTTTCTCGGTGCCCTGGGGTCGCGCTGAGCATGCTGCGGGGATCGTTACCCGCCTCCTGGCAGCCAGCGCCCCCCGATTCCTGGGGTTCTGCGTCCCCTGAGCGCGCCGCCCCGGTGCGCAGTCCTGTTCTCCCTTGCCGGATCCCCATGGTCCCGAGAGTAAGGGGTCCGCCCCCGCGGTTGCCCATCGCCTGCCTCCGGTGGGGGAACCTCTCTCCCGTCGCCCCCACTTCCTATCCCCACTCACCGCCCCCTGCTGGTGCAAGGCGGGGAGCCCTAGTGTAGACGAGGTGCTTACAGCCGCTAGTGCTTTTTATCACCTCTGTGGCCTCACATGGGGGTGCTGCAACAGTTTGTATAGCGGGAGTGTGGAGAGCCATTGAACCAAACTGTAAACCCTGTTATTGTTGGAACCCAGTGCACCCCAGCACCCGTAGATCCAGCACCTATGGCTTCACAGTGACATAGGGGTAAAAGCACCACCAGCTGCATGGGAGCTTTGTCTACGTTACACCCACTGTGGCAACGGTCAGTGTTGAAAACAGTGGAAAATTGCTTGTAGAGAGCCTCGGGTAGACATTGCTGAAGATGTGTGTTGATGCTAATATCGGAATAGTGACAATAAGGAGGCCCATAAAAGACTATGGGGTCGATTCTGCTCTCACAGCCAGTGGGGTTATATTGATCTTAAACAGATGTAAGGACAAAGAGAATAGGACTGCTTTAGGAAAGGCCAAGAGAGGGATAAACATTTATTACAAATGTTACAATGCAGCTTTGTATTGTGGCTTGTATTGTGTCTTAAGAACACTATCATTGCCATTAAAGAGGAATTACAAAGTTAAAACAGAAAAATGAGAGCAGAGGTGTACTCTGAGGTACAAGCAGGAGGGAAACATATATTTTTTTCTGATTATACTTGGAAATAGATGAGAATCTGAGATGGAGATATGTGGGAAACTGTTCTAGTCTATCAGGATAACACTCAAATAAAATGATGTTTCAGTTAACCTATGGGTATACTGTATATGCTAAATGATAGACTGGATAAAAACTGAATGCTCCCAAATGTGTGATTATTTCTTTGGTACACTTTTAAACATTGATTTTTTTAAAAAACATATTTATTTTCATCTTCAATAATAATAATTTAAAAGCTTTTTTTCTTTAAAAAAATATTTTAAAATTGAATGCATACAGCTAAAGTGTTGGGCAGCCACCTCTCTGATGGAGGCCAATAACCAGCTGGCACACAGGGGAAATCTTGGGCCAATAACACAAGGACAAATCCTTAATCTTATGAAAAATGCCATGTGATCTTTATCCATGCAATGGACAAGACCTTTTATGTGTGTGGTTTTTGTTTTTAAAGATTTATGACCACCTCTTCTGTATAGAGCTGTCCAAATTCTCCAGATTATTTTTTATTCAGTGAATGTTTTGGGAATAGGTGGAAAGTCTTCTACTTGTCAAAATTATTTATATTTGTCAATAAATATTCCAACTGCCATCCACACAGCTAACTAACTAAACTATATTGGAACAAGTATTAGCAAATGGACTTTTAACAACAGATTGAAGTCTGACTTGCGCTTTGAAAATATACAGCACTGTGCAAGTTCTAAGTATTATGTAGTTCAATTGAATAGATTATCCTGATCTCGAAAGTCTTTTCTGATGTTTTTAGTACCATCCACTTGCATAAATGGTTACATAAACAATAGTAATATAAGAAAACTGTAGCATGACTGGGGTACTTCTTAATACTTTATTTATTTTTTAAAAAAGTAGATTGTGTCTGCTTAGCTATTGAACCAAACTTCCAGGAATCAAATGCAGTAAAACTAAATCACAAGGCCTAATGCTTTACACTTTCATGCGAGTTTAGTGCTAGATCTCACTCCCTAAACACAAGAGGCTACTAGTCCAACCCAGTGGTGGATGGATTGGTCAGGATGTGCAGGGATGGTGTCCCTAGCCTCTGTTTACCAGGAGCTGGGAATGAGCAACAGGAATGGATCACTTGTTGATTATCTGTTCTGTTCATTCCCTCTGGGGCACCTGGCATTGGCCACTATCAGAAGACCGGCTACTGGGCTAGATGGACCTTTTGTCTGACCCAGTGTGGCTGTTCTTATGGTCTGACTTGCTCAATGGCAACGTCTTCAGCCAATTAAAGAACAAGGTCTACTAGTGGTGAAGGAAGTCCCTTTCAGATCTAGAGATTTAATCATAATCTCAGAGGTGGGCTGGGGTGTTTTGTGTTTGTTTCCCTAATGACTGTTTTGTCAGATATTGTTTCTTTACTTTTAATATCATAAGTGGTCATTCAATCACTGACTGTCTTCTACTGTGAGAAATAGAACACTGGTGGAGAAACTGCAGCACAAGATTGAAGGTCAACCGTGACTCTTCTCAAGTAACTTTTCTTTTCTCAAAGGTGGCAATATATTTATGTACAGAGTTAACTTAACAGGTGATGAGCTGAGGGGGTGAAGTACGGGAAGGAAGGAAGAACACAAGGATTTATTTTGGCTGGAATTGGGTAAATGATACTTTTTTTTTTTTAATGAAGTACAAAACAAAGAATAGTAAATTGTAGTTAATGAGTACCTTTGTTTTGCATCTTTAGAGCCTTGCAAATCTGCGGATATTCACAGACAATGTTTGCGGATTGGATGTGGATACAAATCTTGTATCCACACAGGGCTCTGCTTATCTTGATAGATATGGATTATCCTCAACACTTTCATTTTGGTGGAAGTTGTGGATGCTTAGTATGTTTCAGGATCAGGCCCTTTGGCTTTTGTTCACATTAGCCAGTAATGTCTTGAGTAGCAAGTGTGTAAATGCAGAAGGAGCTGTTCTGCGTAACTCAGTAAGTTAGCATGCGTAATGCAGGGCCTCCCAAAGGGGTGGGGCAGTTTGGCCTGGGCCCCACAGGACCCCCCACAAGAGTTTTTTGGGGCCTCTGGAGCAGGGTTCTTCACTTGCTTTGGAGGCCCCAGAAAGTTTTTGCAGGGCCCCGGCCCCTGGAGCTTCTTCTGCTCCAGGTCTTTGGCGGCAGGGGGTCCTTCCGCTCTGGGATCTGCCTCAAAGTGTCCTGAAGGGGTCCTTCCGCCCCAGGACCCGCCGCCGAAGTGCCGGGTCTTTGGTGGCAATTTGGCAGCGGGGGCTCCCTGCTGCCGAAGACTCCAGGCCCCCTGAATCCTCTGGGTGGCCCTGGCCTAATGGCATCTCTGACATGGTTTTGGAAATAATTTGAGATGAGATTCTTAACTTATTAAAATGAGCCACTTTCAAACTTGAGGCCCCAAGATATAATCTCCTCGTATCGTATGTTTATTGTCCTACTGTTCTGTTACCCCTTAAACAGACTTTGTATTCTTGGGCTGCTCTTCAGAAGTAAATGCAAGCAATTAATTCCCCTTGTAATCTTGGAGAAAGTAGGTTGATAGCAAAGAAAAAGAATGTTCTTATGAGTATTCCTCTGACCACTCCAAAAAGGTTTCCTGTGAATTTTGTGTAATACACACAAGCACTAAGCAGATGTATATAGCAACACTGTGTGTGATCTGACGAATGGGAGAATCTGGTGCATATACTGGTAATCAAAAGACAGCTGCATACCTGTAGAACTACCAAATGTACTTTGAAGACACACAAAATGAGGAACAGCCCAAACTGGAGATCAAGATGGTTAAATAAATGAATTCCTGTGTGTATAAAATTTGCAAGTTCTAAGATTTAGCATTTCTGATGGCAAGATAGTGAGAAATAGGGAAAGCAGGTGTTCAGTACATAAGTAAACCTGAGTGTAAAATGAACACCTGCTAATAATAACAGTTAAGATCTGTACAACGGACAGGTTAAAACTGCCATTTTCAGATGTTACAAAAGCTGCCCTCCCTCAATCTATTTTGTTTTTTTTCTGTTGTATCCATTACTGAGGTATTCCAGAACTATAAAAATATGACTTTTCTCACTCAGACTGATGGAGATTGTAGTAATCGGTAAGGGTGGTTGCTTACATGTTACACCACATATCTCAGCTAGGTGATGAAATAAATTCATGTCAGTACAACAAACGATAATTACATAAGGCTTCAAAATAATAGTCTCAGGAAGGGTATATGCAAAAATATTGCTGTTCCTACTGTTTATCAGTGACAGCAGGTAAAATAGGTAATGTCTCAACAATCTACAAAGGTTTTAGCATACACCTAAAGTCCTGAGATTTGGTCATGGTCAGTAGTTCAGTAACTGTCGTAGAACAGGGATATCATACTTTGCATCTGGTGTGTGTATTTGTGAAGAGGGGGAGCCATGTAGAACATGCAGACACCAACTAGAATGTGGAAAAGTAATTTATTTGATAAGTCTGTAAACTGGCCAAGGATAAAGTAAATATGAACCAGATTCAGTTGTTTTTTGATGACTTGGATGTCTTGCCTAGCAAGAGACAAGGTGCATGAGGTAATATCTTTTATTGGACCAACTTCTGAACAGTCCAGTGAAGATAATATTTCCACCTACCTTGTGTCTCTGATATCTTGGGACCAACATGGCTACAACAACATATACAGAGGTCTGCGGTCAGGGGCTGGCTTAGGTTAGATTTGAACTTGTGTAACTAGAGGTGAAAGGCTCTCAGTATCTTAACAGTTCCATGAGCCATCCAGTCTTTTTAACACTGATAAAATAGTATACAGCAATTTGATAAAAAGAAAGTCCCAGTGGAGGCTTTTTCTTTTTGGGAATCTTATTTAGGGTTGTCTAGACAGTTTTGATTGCTTAATCACAAACATGCGTAACATAGGCCCCTTTATTATTCATTGGGGGAAAACCAAAGGCAACCATCAAAGAATTTTCTGTTAACTTGGTATACTAAACTGAGTAAGTAATAGTAGAATTCAATATCAAAGATCACATATCCTAGAAAAGAAAAGGATAAAACAGATTAATCATCTCTGTAAGTAGTCTTTAAAGGGTTGCTGTTTTTGGCATTGTATTAGACATCCTTCGCCCCAAACAATCATAAAACTTTAATTTGAAATAACTTCATAGCAGATATTGCCAAGATACCTACTTTAAAATGAATGTAGATTAGACAGCCTATGTTGACCATAAACCAATTCTGAACTAACAAGCAAAATGTAGAATAATTTTTTCTTTTGGCTTTGAGATGGAATGTAGCATGGAAGAGTAAACCCTTCTTATGTCTTTGTTTATTGAAAGCTCTAACATTACAAGATGAGGAGAGAATCTTATTACAGAAATAACTTTCAGACTTATCTTATGGAAATATCAAGAATGTTTTCAGTGTGTGAAACCTAGCTGGATATATTCAGGTTCCCTTGCATGTTCAAGCACACCCTCTACCGGTTGAAGTTGTTACAAAAATTTAAAAAATCTACTACTAACTTGATTACACACTGAGATCTTTTGAAAGGCTAACTGAAATGTGTTTTTTTGGGAGGGGGTGGGTGGAGAAGGTAAAGCCGTAAATCTCCTGGGTTCTTGAACAGTCTGTGAAGATTACACACTAAAATTATTGCCAAGATTTGTATATTAGGACTCAAGTATCAGAGGGGTAGCCGTGTTCGTCTGGATCTGTAAAAGCAGCAGAGAATCCTGTGGCACCTTATAGACTAACTTATAGACTTATAGAATACCCATTTCGTCAGATTCACCCACGAAAGCTCATGCTCCAAAACGTCTGTTAGTCTATAAGGTGCCACAGGATTCTCTGCTGCTTATATTAGGACTCAGACCTGAAAACACACATGTGAGGAGTCTATTGAATTTTAATAAATTAAGATACACAGATGTTTTCCGGATTGGGATATTTAACTATATCCACATGTTGATTCAATATAAAATATATTTGCCACATGAATTCATGTCTAGTGTGTATGTATGTGCTGGTATGTGTGTGTATATGTATATATATGTGTGTGTGTGTGTGTATATGTGTATATATATATATATATATAGGCAAATTTTCACAACCTCAAATTAAGTATTTTGTATAAAAATGGATTGCTGTACCGAATACTAATCCACAGTACTAAAATGCTTGATATGTAATAAAGACTATACAGTATATTCTTTAGATATATTGAAAATATCTTACTGGACAAATATGGGAAATCTTCTAATCTTAGTTTGTATATTCTGATTTCTTCATTTTTTGTGCAAATTATATATAGTAATGCCTATCCTCTAATTACATATTACACACACAAAAACTGTTAACAGAACTCCATAATTTCAAAATCAAGAACTCAAAAATTAAGAAATGCCAGAAGTAAGATTGCCCATGCATATGCTTCCAAATTCATATGCATTATGACACAATTTTTAATGACCTCATCACATGATTTTTTTCTACAGGGAGAGTAGGAACTTGAAATTTTTGGCCCTGAAGATATGGAGAGCCCCTGCTATCAAGCATGGGAGAGCCAGAGCATTTAAAAGAGTGTCTCAATTTTTTTTAAAAAATAACATGGGCAAAACAATGTATTTTTGCTAAGCTTCATTCTTGGAAGTGGCTGAAATAATAATAATAAATAAATCAGCCTCAGGCAGACTCCGTCATGGAAGATTTCCGCTCCATCTATTAAAGTTGGCGAAGTTTATAAGCAACTGAAAAAAGAGGCCTTACAGTCGGAAATATTGGGTAATCTTAATCATTCTTGAAAGAATTAATTTGTACTACATGGGTTGCGGTGTGGTATAAAGACAGAAATGTGCTTTTTGTTGTGAATGAAGTTAGCAACCTTGTAACCAAGGCAGTAATGTCATAGTACAAATAAGTGCTGTGCTAGCTTTCTGTATCAATGCATGCCTGTCCTGCCCTGTTCTTCAATTATGGATGTTTCAGATGATATTTTCACATAATAGCAAAGCAGATTTTTACTTTACAAAGCAGAGGTATAAAAAGTCTCTTAGTGTACATAGAAAACACTCCTAAATAAAAATCTTGTTTTTGTTATGCTTGCAAGTACCTACAGTGGAAGGTCTAGGACACCGCATTGATGCATCTGATATGGATTAAGAACCTTCTTATGGATATGAACAAGGCAAACTTTCATACTTATACTTCAGGACCTTTTAGAAGCCTTTGATACAGTTGGCCATATAGTGCTGCTGATTGCATGCACGACAGCTCAGCTCAAAGCTGGTTTTGATTATTTCTTACAGACCGTTTATAACGTTGTGATGAGTAGTTCGTTGCCAAAAGACTTTGAATGAAGTGTCACAAGACTTATACCCATCTCCTGCTCTCTTTAATTTTTGACTGCTTAGAGCAGTTGAGATATCATGTATTCCCGTGCCACCAATATACTGGAAGAGCCTAGCTTTTCAGACACCATGTGTTCCTGAGTGTTTGTGCAGTCCTTGGCACAACTGGGTAAACAATACTGATTGGTCCTTTATACAATACAATAATGGTTGGATCTACTACACAGTGCAGATAGCTTGCCTTTTCTTTTCAGCAGCCACAATCAGGGCTGTGGCCCAGCTTCTCTGTTAGTGGAGGGGAGGAAATCATCTAGGATGAAAACAATTTGCCTTTCTCTAACCAGTTGAGTTCATATGTCTCAAAGGTTTTAGAACCAGAGCAAAATAGCTGCATCAGACTTGAACTCCTGCTTTGAGGAACTAGAAGGAACATCAACCTTGTCCCCTGAGGGAAGTATACAGTTTGGGGGTCTGATTGGTCTTGTTGCTTTTCCTGTTTATACACAATGGTGCCATGAGAGATTTAACTAGTCAGAGGAGGATTTAGCCACTATGGTCATGCTTTTTACTATTGCCAGATTAGATTACTGCATTTTAATCTAGTTGGGAATGAAGACAAATGTGTGGAAACTTCAATTTGAATAATGGTACTTTCTGAGCAAGAGAGGTTTTTTTTGTTTGTTTCCCCCTCCCCCCCCCCCCCCCAATAGTTCATCACATGAATTCTGTGCCCATTCTGGGGGTTCCCTATTTTATTGTGGATGTACTTGACTCCCTTGCTTTGAGAACTGCTGGAGTATTTAAACTTCACTGCACTGCGCCCCCCTTCTGACAAAAAAAAAAAAAATTACTACACAACCTTAGGAGGGGGGAATCGAAGCCTGAGCCCTCCCAAACCCCACTAGCTCAGGCGGGGAGGCCAAAACTGAAGCCCAAGAGCTTCCACCTAGGGCAGGGGGCCTGAAGCCTGAGCCCAGCAGCCCAGGGCAGTGGGGCTTAGACTTTGGCCCTGGGCCTCAGTAAGCGTAATGCCAGCCCTGATGATTCCATTAAAGCGGTGTTGTGACCCACTGAAAAACTCCATCTGATGGGGAAGAGAAGGCAGAACATTCTTAGCAGAGGGCACTTTCCTAAAGAATTCCATTGTAATGGTTGTAAGCCTGACCAGGAGCATGGTGCAAGGCCCACCTTTTTGCAAAACCTTTTACATCCCTGTAATAGAGAATGGCCTGCTATAATCCCTCAGGGATAAGTGAGGAGGAATCTCCAGTAGTACCTGAATTGAGGAATGGAGGAGAGAAAGGGTCTTAAGAAAAAATTCAGTGCATTCTTAACCTTGTGTCTTCTACCTAGAAATTATAGTAGTGGTTTCCCAAGAATGGATTTTTTTTGGTACATTTAATAATCTTTCTGGTCGCAATAATAAACTAACCACCCAAACCAACTTGCTTGTGGCAAGTTATTTTACTTTTTATTTTCTTGAGGAAGTAAGGTATCCTCAGTTTTTATCATTGGAAGAATGAGTGAGTTTAATTGTACCTGGGTTAATACATTTTTATGCTGATTTTTTGCAAGACTATATAGAGTTTGAGTAACAGGATTGGTGGAGACAGCCCCATTACTGGATGTCTTATTTTTTATCACTTAAAAAGCAGATTAGTCACCACTGAACATTGTAGTACTTTGGAGTGAAAATAAACTCTCCAAAAGGAGAGGCATGCAGTGAAGATAATCAAATCATGACTCCAAAGTTAACCTTATATGACCACTTTGATTTATAAACCTGATCTATTGAATATTCTGTGTTTTTTAAAAAAACAACAACAAGAATTCCCCCTCCCATGTGATGATCACTGTGTATAGTCTGTAAAAGCAGCAAAGAGTCTTGTGGCAGCTTATAGACTAACAGACATATTGGAGCATGAGCTTTTGTGGGTGAATACCCACTTCTTTGGATGCATGTGTATAGTCTGTGTCTAGAGGGATCCTTATTAAGGAAAATTTGCATGTAACCAGAAAGGGTAGTTTCCAAAATTTTTTCCACTTTTTAAAATGTGCCTTTTTTTTTTTTTTTTGGCTGTTCATAATACAGGTTAGAAATAACTTGTTTCTACATGAGATAAGGTGGGTGAGGTAATACCTTTCATTGGACTAGCTTCTATTGGTGAGATACACCCGAGGGTCCAGTAAAAGATATTACCTCATTCACCTTATCATGCTAATATCCGAGGACCAACATGGCTACAACACTTGTTTCTGAATGCACAGTCTCTAAAAATTAGTCACAGGATGATTTAACATGTTGGCATGCAGCAGTTTATAGTTACTAGAAGCCATTTATGCTTGTATTATAACTTGTGAATGGTCTAAATGTTACAGGCGCCAGTTAAATTAAGCTTTTTATTTAAAAAAAAAAATCCTAGCATATTTAACTGCAAGGATCTTCACAATATTACTAAGTCAACCAGCAGTCTTAGAAAAGAAAGATACTAGTATTTCTTAGTTCTTACTGGAGGAATCCTCACTCCTCGTTTTGTCTTTGTTGGTTTTGTTTTGTTTTAATATAGCGTAAGGGCAGGTCTACACAACAATCTTAAATAAACCTTTGTTAGGTTGACTTACAGCCACCTCAGTAATTACTGTGGTGGCTGATGTCCACATAATCCTACTTCTGTCAGTGGTGCACGTCCTCACCAGGAGCGCTTCCACTGACTGATGGGAGCAGTGTGGGGGGCTGAGAGCCAGGGCTCGCAGCTCTCTGTCGGGAGCTCAGCTGCACCTCAGGTGGGGAGATCCAGGCCTGGAGTCAGTCAGCAGCTGTGCTCCTGGTGGGGAGCCAGGACTCTGGTGTGCAGCAGGGCTCCCAGTGCAAAGCCCAGGTGTTAGCCTCAGCTGGAAGCCTGGGTAGCAGCTCGGCTTCGAGCGGAGACCTGGCAGCAGCCCACCTGTGGAGCTGGCTGGCTTGTCAACTTCAGGGCTCCAGCCAACTGCCGATGTCAGGGACTCAATATGTACACTAACATTGTGTCTCCCTAACTACACCATCATAAGCCCTATGCCTCTCATGGAGGTGGAGTTACTGTGTCAGTGTTGTAGGGCACTTACATTGGTGGGAGCAAGGCTGTAGTCTAGATCAGTGCTTCTCAAAGCCGGTCCGCTGCTTGTGCAGGGAAAGCCCCTGGTGGTCCAGGCTGGTTTGTTTACCTGCCAAGTCTGCAGGTTTGGCCAATTGCGGCACCCACTGGCTTTGCTGCCCCCAGGCCAGTGGGGGCTGTGGGAAGTGGCGTGGGCCGAGGGATGTGCTGGGTGCCCTTCCTGCAGCCCCCATTGGCCTGGAGTGGTGAAGCACAGCCAGTGGGAGCCTCAATCAGCCAAACCTGCGGATGCGGCAGGTAAACACTGGCCCAGACCACCAGGGGCTTTCTCTGCACAAGCGGCGGACTGGCTTTGAGAAGCACTGGTCTAGATACTGACATAATTAGGTCGACATAAGCTGCCTTACGTTGTCCTAATTCTTTAGTGTAGGCCAAGCCTCATGTATCATCAAGACTGAAACCTCAACCTGGCCCCACTTGCTCTCAGCATTAGCATCTTCTTGGAATCCCATCAAAGGCAACAGACTGGATAGTTGTGAATTTCTCCTTCGCTGACAGAATCTCTTCCCCACCCGCCAACCTCAATGTGAGTGAGGAATGTGGTAAAGAGAGGTTAGATAAGATTATCCCCAAAATCTTCTTCACTGGCTGTGACACTTAACTTGAACTTTGTGTGATTTCCTGTCCCCCACCCCCAAGTCCTAGAGATTAAGGGGGAAAGATGGAAAATAACACAATTTATTATTTTTGTGATCACTGTGTCAGACTTCCTGACTCAGTGAGGCTATGGTGCTTCAGTAGTTCCATCGTGTATAGTTGGGCTCCACTGACTTTCAAGGGAATGGTGTGGTTGCTAGATTTTTTTGATACTGGCTGTGCCTGGTCACTACCATGACTATAACCTGGTAAGAGTCAAAATATAGTTAGATTTCAAGTGATGATTTTTCATTAAATCACAGGTATTTCCTAGTGAGCATTCACGTGGTCGCTTCTGGGGTAGGTTAGCCAGACATCCTAATTTACTTAGTTTTCGTTAGATGGTGTAGAGAGTTGAAACGAGGGTCTTCAGTTCTGGCTGGATTTTGAACCAAGTAACACCTTTTTTGGGCCTAATTAAAGGGGATCTGCAGAAAAGTGAGGGGAGGTGAGAGAAGACTTTTGCCTCTGGTTTATTGTGATGCATATGAAGTCTTGCAAGATGTAAGGTTTTTGTTTACACTGGAAATTCAGGTCTTGCCTTTGCTAGAGGCTATGGAACACTGGTAGGATTAAGTCATCAGTGATAACATACAGAATAGCCAGCTTAATTAAAATGGGGCTGTTTTAAATATCTTGGAAACATTTGTAAACAGAGGTGTCTGTCCCTAATCTTTTCAGCAATCCCTAATTGCTGGAGACTGCACACTAGATGGGGAGGGCTCTAAGTTACTACAGAGAATTCTTTTCCAGATATTTGCCTGGTAGGTCTTGTCCACATGCTCAGAGTCTAACCGATCACCATTTTGGGGATCAGGATGGAATTTTCCCTCCAGGTCAGATTGGCTAAGATCCTGGGGGTATTTGGTCTTCCTCTGTAGCATGTGGCATGTTCACGTTTAAACTAGTGTAAATGGTGAATTCTCTAACTTGAAATCTTTAAACCATGATTTGCGAACTTCAGTAACTCAGCCAGAGGTTGGTCTATTTCAGCAGTGGGTGCGTTCTATGGCCTGCAGTGTGAAGGTGGTCAGACTGATGATTATATTGGTTCTTTTTTACCTTAAAATCTATGGGTCTATGAGTGTGTTTATTCAAATAAGGGCTTATAAGCAACACCGCACATCTGAGTAGTTTCACCAAAAACAGGAAAGACTAGATTTGACTTCCTGGTCCTTCATATTTCTAATGGAGGTTTAAGAGAATATTTCAGGCTGTCTTTGTACATCATAAACAAAAAGAGCACAAGCACAATTTTTTTTTGTTTTCCTTGGCATGTCATCTTAAAACAATGGTTCCCAAACTTATTCTGCTGCTTGTGCAGGGAAAGCCCCTGGTGAACTGGGCCAGTTTGTTTACCTGCCGTGTCTGCAGATTTGGCCGATCGTGGCTTCTAGTGGTCATGGTTCGCTGCTCCAGGCCAATAGGAGCTGCTGGAAGTGGCGCAGGCCGAATCTGCAGACGCAGCAGGTAAATAAACCAGCCCAGCCCACCAGGGGCTTTCCCCGCACAAGCGGTGGAACAAGTTTGGGAACCACTGCTCTAGAAGCTAGTTAGTTAATACCTGTGCACATCGTGCCAGCAATGTTTGAGACAGCTGTAAATCCCATACAGTTGTGCTGGTGGAGTTGATTACACTGCTCTACAGCCAAAATGCTTCTGAAATAAATGTAGTCAAACTTTACTAATTCTGGGTCACTGCGAATGAAAATGATGCTTAAAATTGTTGATTGGCTCTAGTCTGAGATAAATACCAGCTTCAGATTGCGATCATTCATTGTTTTTCCTTCCTAAAAGCAAAGTTAGTACTCATTAATGTTCCAAACCCAGTCATTTTTTTTTTTAGTCGGTACATTTAGATTCCAGTCAAAGATTGCTTATTTTTAGTCGATTTCTGGTTTAAATTGGGATCCCTCCCTTTATAAGTCACTTATCCTGCCGCCATTTCCAAGTCACGGGTTCGGATATACTACCATAGCCATATCTTGAAACATGGATGATGCAATCATAACGAAAGCTTACATCACTCTGCTGAACAAATTGCCCTATATCAGCTCTAGAAATCATACAGTGTCGTGCTCTCTTATTTGTCAGTGTTTGATTTTGCAAAGGGACACATTTCTGTTTAGCCAAAGTGAGCAGAGATGCCTCGTACTTGTGTGAACAGTGCAGATAACTTCTGCTATGTTTGTGGTGAAGTGACTTTTGCATCACAAAAGCGCAGTATAACCACTATGGTTAAGAAAGCCTATCACCTTTATTTTGGCTGCAAAATTGGAGATCAGGACAAGAGGTGGGCCCCACACATATGCTGCAACACTTGTGCAACAAATCTTCGCCAGTGGTTGAACAGGAAAAGGAAATCTATGCCTTTTGCAGTGCCAATGATTTGGAGAGAGCCAACAGATCATACCAGCAATTGTTACTTCTGCATGGTGCCTCCAGTTGGGAAAGGTGTGTCAAAGAAGAAAAAGTGGACTGTGCATTATCCAAACATTCCATCAGCTATACGCCCAGTACCCCACGGAGAAGGACTGCCGGTTCCTGATGCACCAGAATCATTCTCACTTGAGTCAGACGAGGAAGAGGATGAAAACTTCTGGTCCTGAACCATCAATGTCACAGGACCACATTTTCTCCCATCCTCTCCTCTGAACCACACTCATAACACAAGGTGAACTGAATGACCTTGTCAGGGATTTGGAACTACCCAAGAGTAAGGCAGAGCTGTTGGGCTCCAGACTACAGCAGTGGAATCTCCTGGCAGGTGATGTTAGGGTTTCCATGTTCCGTGACCGTCAAAAGGATCTTGTCCCATTCTTCTTCATGGAAGGTGATCTTGTAGCCTGCAACAACATCGATGGTGTGATGGCAGCCTCAACATCGTTCACGATCCAGATGAGTGGAGACTGTTCATTGATTCATCGAAGACGAGTCTTAAAGCTGTTTTGCTGCATAATGGCAATGTTTTGCCATCAATTCCAGTTGGTCATGCAGTCCATATGAAGGAAACCTATGACAACATGAAACAACTTTTGAGGTGCATAAACTATGACCAAACATCAGTGGCAGCTTTGTGGCGATTTGAAGGTTGTTGCTCTCTTGCTTGGTCTGCAGACTGGATACACAAAGTACTGCTGTTTTCTCTGCGAATGGATAGTCGTGCAAGAGATTCCCACTACATCAAGAAAAGACTGGCCACTCCGACAGTCATTGGAGCCTGGGAGGAAAAGTGTTCAGCATCCACCACTTGTTGAATCAAGGAAGATTTTGTTACCACCCTTACACATCAAGCTGGGTCTGATGAAGAACTTTGTCAAGGCCATTGACAAAACAACAGCAGCTTTCAAGTACCTCCGTGGAAAATTTCCAAGGTTAAGTGAAGCTAAGATAAAGGAAGGTGTCTTTGTTGGTCCTCAGATTCGTGAACTTCTTCGAGATGATGCATTTGACCATGCACTGCGTGGCAAGGAAAAGACGGCATGGAAAGCCTTCCAGTTAGTGGCAATAAATTTTCTCGAAACAACAAGGCAGACAACTACAGGTTGTTGGGGAAAACCTCCTCAAGGCATACAAAAGCCTTGGTTGCAACATGTCACTAAAGATACATTTTTTGCACTCTCATCTAGATTTTTTTCCACCGAACTGCGGAGCAGTGAGCGACGAGCACGGCGAGCGATTTCACCAGGACATTGCAACAATGGAGAAAACGCTATCAGGGCAAATGGAGCCCATCAATGCTTGCAGACTATTGCTGGACAGTGACAAGAGATGCTCCATTTAATGAATACAAGAGACAAGCCAAGAAGCGCCGAGTAGACACTGAATAGGACTAAACTATGTACATAATAGTTTTTTGCTTTTGTTTCATAATAAATTTTATTTATATAACCCTTTTGCTGATTTTTAAAGTGTTACATAAACAGGACAGGTGAAATATTATCATGTAAAGCAACCATAAACACATGAAAAGACCTAGGTTTACAATTTATGATTAAAACTCTACTATCTACACAATATACATAGACATAAAATTGTAAAAACTTAAATATCTTAGAAACAGTAGCCAATCAATTGTTTTAATTGTCATATTTGAATTCAGCACATCAAAATACATAATAAATACCACATTTTATCTCTGAAGCAGATGACTTCTCAAAAATTGTAGACCAGTGTTATATTAGTGAAGATGACATATAGTTCAGTTGCTGCCATCATCCTACTAGAGTCCAATGTTTGAGGCTACTCTGAATGTAAAAGTCCTGCTAGCAATGGAGTTAGTCTGCATTTAGTCTGGTGTTACTGAGAGCAGAATTTGACATTTTGTATTGTCTGTCAATTCAATATTACAGAACGTTTTACAGAACACTAATCTGCTAGCCTTTCATCTCTGAAGATAAATATTTGAATCCTGGGTTACATCCCAAACAAAGATGAATTATGTTCTCAACTCTCAGATAAGGGCTCTAAAAATCCACCAGTTAGTTTTGTATGTTGAGTGGTATGATCATAAAGTTGTATAAGTGCAAGTCACCTATCACTTTGGAAGATCTGCTGTAACAAGTGAAACTGAAATAAAATGGTCAGAACACCCTTCTTGACATACCTGTATTTACAGCGGCTTCTCATGATCAAGAGACTTGAAAGGGCATGCTGTATTGTAGCTGCAAATCATTTGTCCTGTTTATCATAGGTCTCAGACACAGATGAGTTTGTACAAAGCTACTGTCAGATCTGCTTGTGCATTAGATCCTGACTAACCAACATTCTTTTCTTATCATTCACAGAATATTCAAGAGTTGTGTTGTCACTATTTAGTGATGGAATACAACTTGCAGGGTCACTTTAAAAATGCAACAACACAAATAATAGCTTTATGCAACTATGCAGAGGTAGCACTGTTTCAAACACAATATTAAATATTTTAAAAGAACTAGATATCAAGTCAGCGGGTCATACTAAATCTTGTGTAACTTGACCCGCTTTCAGCCAGAGAAATGATGGCTATCTATCTCTTACAGAATCGTCCTTTATATCTGCCATACCTTTGACTGTTACTGAATTTGGGCTTCTTTCACTGCAATAGTATTTTGTACTTACAGCATCTTCCAGACAAGGATCTTAGTTCATTGTACAATTAATTTAGCTTTATGTCCTCTTGGGAGTAGGAAAGCTTTTCCATTTTATAAAGTAGGAAATTTAGTATTGAGCTTAAGTGAGATCACAATGGGAAGCCAGTGACAGAGATTACACTAGAATCCAAGTTTCTATAACAAGAACAGAAAGTATCTCAGAACGCTAAGGTGTAGAATCTTGGAAATACACCTAATATGTTTGGTAGAGTGTGGTTCATTAGGAAACGCAATTTAATTTCTCTGTATATTTTAAATATAATTTACATTTCCAAATCTATTGGGTCAAAAATTAGACAATGACATGTTTCCCAGTATATAATGGGCAGAGCCTCTGCTGGTATAAATTTTCATAGCTCAATTAATTTAAATGGAGCTATGACAACTCATACCAGTTGCAGATTTGCCACAAATTTCTTTATTGTCCATCATATTTGATGTTCAGTGAAATGGTGCTTTCTCCAACTGACCCCCATCCAGTTTTAAATAGTCTCTTGGTTTTGGGGAGCTGGGGGGAAAGAAGGAAGACAGATGTGTTGAATAAACCCCCAAATCCTACTGAGTATTGAAATTGTACCCTCTTCCTTTCACGTATAACTGAGTTTTTTTGACTCAAGACTGCGATGTAATCCCAAACTGGCTAAACCATCCTCTCAGAAGATTTGTTCCACTTTGTTTTCATTTTTTAAATAAACACACCATTTTAATCCCTCCTGGGTACTTACATGGCTGCTATTACTATAGTAATGGGAGTCTCACAATCTTTTAATGTGTTTATCCTCACAGCTCCCTCATGCAGCAGGTAACGTTGTTATCCTCATACTGCCCTGTCTATCTGTATTCATCTGTAGTTACTTGTCTTATACTTAGGTTGTAAGCTCCTTGGGGTAGGGGCCATCTTCTTCTTTTTCTTTGTTTATACAACGCCTAGCACTGTGGGATCCTGATCCATGACTGTGCCTCCTAGCATACAGTAATACAATACTGTTCTTAGTTACTACATAGTATATCATGTGGTTTGCTGCGCAATATAAAGTCTAAGGCAGAAATCCTTTAGTTTTCCAAATTGTTCACAGAAAATATATTGATTTGCATGTACTAAACCAATTTATGCAGCCAGCAAGCTATTATCGCTGTTAAGATTAATATAGTAGTAAGTGCTATAACTATTTTAAAACATTCTAAAAACTAGCAATCAGCTTTTCTTAGCAACATTTTACACATACTAAATCTTCCAGCTACTGAGTAGTAAACAGCGTAATTTAGGAGATGCAGCAAGACCAATCTACTGCACCTGACTCAGCCATTTTTTTCGAAGTAGGCAAATCTGAAAATCTAGTGATTGTCATTTGTTAAGCAACAATTTGTTAGGCAACAATAATGTCCTTGGGTGGCATACGAGCCCCTATTTTCTCATTCCCTGTCCCAGAATACTGAATACCTAAAAGACAAAAGGGAGGAAATAACTCTGAGAGGACACTGGAAAGCCCCAGAGAAGGATAAATGTTGTCTTATACCTTTGAGGGTTTGGTTGGATTTGCCCACATTTGGTGAGCATTGTGCAAGAAAAGAATTGTGAATGCGTAGAGCTGATGAACCATGGTGGTAGATGGCATGCCTAGAGACGGAACAGAAAGAGAGGACTAAAAGGAGGAAGCTAATGGTGCGTGAGGCTGGCAACTTTAGTGGGCAAGATGAGATAAGAGCCTGAGAATTTTAGGCAATTGAAGAGTTGCGAACAGCCTTTAACCAGCATGAAGAAGAGCTTGCCAACTGGATATAACTGCTACTATCAGTCGTGGCAACATATTCCTGATGGATTCATCCTGCTCTGCCTTGCATCACTATGCAGCTAGATTTTGGTCTTACTGCTTTGAAGGAAGAGTTGTTCTGTGCAGCACAGCCAGTCTCAATTAAGATTTACAAGTTTTGTTGAGCATTTCTCCTGCAGGACTGGACAGAGGGTTAGCAGCAAAAGTAAAACTTCTGTCTTTAGCTTCAGGCATTCGAGCTTTGTAAAAATACTAACTTGAAATAAAATATCTGGTATCCTGGCAAAAGTTTGTAGTATAACTGTCATGAGAATTTAAATTGTAAGGTAGTGGAATGGTTGGCACTCTGATTAAAAATAAGCAGCATTATGCTTCGGATTCCCTAAAGAATTCGTTTTTGGGCCTGATCATGTAATCTTTATTCAAGCAAAATTCCCATAGACTTTAACTCTATAGCTCTTCTTGGAAGGATCCAGTCATCCTGCCAGTAGTTCATGTGGATTTAAATGGAGAGTTGGAATTGTTTTCCCTCATGTTATAAATTACTACATCATGGCAAGGGTACATTAGGATAGAAAAGTCATTCTCCAGAGATCTGACCCCTTTAATAGTTGCACTTTATGATTCTTTCAGGAGGATATATTTAGTTTTAAATGGCAGATTTTAACTGTGGGTTTACTTCATCTTAACACAACTGATTTATTATGTTTGTTGTCCACCATTTACCTGTGTCCAGATGATCTGTAGCTGCAATAAAGGAGTTGACTAATAAAAAGGAAGAAATAAGGGAGCCCTAATTTGCTTGTGCATTTCTGTTGCCTACCTGGTCCAAAAATACTTGGCTAGCAGACTTGTTCCTTGCTGCTGTGGGGATGGTTTACTGCCTCAGACTCATCATGTGACTCTTCAAAGGGCTGGCATGAG
This sequence comes from Chelonoidis abingdonii, assembly GCF_003597395.2. NCBI lineage: Eukaryota > Metazoa > Chordata > Testudines > Testudinidae > Chelonoidis > Chelonoidis abingdonii. The sequence goes on from NC_133776.1 coordinate 37,900,558, forward strand.
AGACTCAACTGGCCTAGAATGTCCTGCCATCGGAAGAGCCTATTGTTGGCCTTGCTCTTACAGCAAGGGTAGTCAATTATTTTTTGTCAAGTTCCAAATTTCTTGGTCAAGATATAGTCAAGGTCCAGACTCTAGAGAAAATAATAATAAAATAACAATGATAAGTTAAATATGATTTTTGGGGTCCATTCAAAAGTGTCTGCTGGTGCGGATTTTGCTTGCGGTCTGCCTCTTGGCTACCTTGTCTTACGCTCTTCTTGATTCTTGGCCATTTTAGGACTTTCTGAATAGGGAAACTCTGACTAAACTAAAGAGAACTAAGTTAAGAAATATTTGGGGACTAGAGAGATCTCTGAATTTCTGCTGTCCACTGTATGAGGATGAGTGAATTTGACATGTTCTCAGGAAATTGAGATAGATTGGTGTCTCCAAAACATTGCAATTCCTGTGAACTCTTGTGTCGAAGGTGTAGTGGGGGAAGGGAAATATATCGGTATAGAAATTAACATTGACATTTAATGTGAGTGAGAGAGAGAGAATGAACAAGCGCATGTGCACACAAAACAAGTGTGGTATTGAATTGGGATGTGAAAACTCAAAGGAGTATGTTCTGTATCTTTTTAACCAGCTGAAGAGCATACATACCACATTGTTGCTCTTACAGGTAATTTTTAAACGTACAGTACCTTAACTTCCAACTAGAGTTAAATGTGGGTGGTACTTTGAATTTGTCTGGACTAATTAAGTAAATCAACATGCCATTGATCATTCTAAATGCTGGTATTCAGTAAGGCATTAACATAAAGATGTTCTCTGTAGCATTCCCATGGACAGATGCACCCCTCATAAAATCACTAGCTTATGGCATTTTAATTGTCTCTTGGTTGAGAGTTGTAGCACAGAGACTAAGATCAAGACCAGGTGTGCCCCTAAAAGACTAGGCCAACCCTCCAAATCAGACCTAACCCACTTCCCTCCTCAGAGCAAACTGGACCTGTCCTGCATTCTTTCCCACTTTGAATCCTACAAACTGGACCAGAGCCACATCCCTCGCAAATCCAGACTGAACCAAACCCAAATCCCTCCCAAGACCGAACTGGACTAGACCCATATCCTTCCCTAGACCTAGGGCACTGGTGGGGGAATAGGGCAGGGGACAAATTTGTTTTTCACATGCTCATTACTTTGAAAGCTTTCACTTAGTCAGTAGACACCTGCTAAGCCCAGCCGTTTACCATTTTAGTGCATTTTTCTCTGTCTTAAGAAGGGAGGTTAGGCTGGGATGGTGTTACATCTGTGGGAGTTTATATGAGAGAGACTGTAAATTGTTCACTGAATCACAAAAGCAAGACTCAAACCTGACTTGACTCTGAGAACATGGAAAATCAATATTAAGGTCTCTCTTTTGTTGTTTGCTGCAAGCAGCTATATTGCTACATTCATGCTTAAATACTATGGAAGAAAAATATTGGCATCATCTTAGATCTGTGTGAGCTATTTATAACAGTTTATCCAATGAGCTAGATTTTTCCATTCACAAGCAAATTCTTTTTTACATATTTGTGCATTTCTAATTAATTGGTCTATATGAACATATTTTAGCATATAGATGTGAACTGTACTTGTGCCATATCTGCCGAGACTAGTCATTTTTGCCACATGGTATTGTTTCTGTTCCCTGATTAGATGAATGCAGAAAACAGGGCTTTCATTACACCCATCCTGGTTTCTTGCTTCTCTCGGAGAGAGGCTCAGGACAGTTTGTGGAGCTGGGAGGAATTAGGCTGACAGGATTAGGGAATTTTTAGAATATTTTTAATTCTTTCTTTACCAAGCCCCTTGAGTCAGGCCTTACCTGGAACATAATTGTCTAAATAAATAAATAAATAAAATTACCTGTTGTATAATTAGTTCTTGGATCCAGTTTAAGAGTAATTGCATATTGGCATTTATATGCACAGTCCCAAGCCATGCAGATTGCAGCAATATCCTTAACTAGTTTATTTAATTGTCTCTGATTAAAGTTTTTGCGTAGTCCTGCAAAAGGTAAAATCTGATGTCCTGTTAATATTGTTTAAATGTGTTAATGCAAAAACTTTGGTTAAAGGTTTTGGCAGTATTGTTCAGTGACAATGTATTTTTCAGACACTTGATCTTGTTCCTTTTACATCACTGTTTCACCTATCTACCAAGTGCATTTACTAAGTTGCTGTTTTTTGTCATGTGCCTATTCAGCACAGTCAAAAAGATGCACGTAGGCCAGGAGGCAACCTTAACATTGGCATTACCAGCATAGTTTCATTGTCACAACCTGGCTTGCTTACAAATGGCAGGCCGTAGTGACTTAACTCAAAGAAACAACACCTTCACCACCACTCCTCCTTTTTGCACTGGACAATCTTTGAAAAGGAAGTCTCTTATTTCCTCATCTAGCTAAAACAAAATTTGACACTTAGGTTTGTTTACAAATATATTAGTACAAATAAACCCTACTAGTAAGAATGTTCATAAACAAAACTAATAGTCAACATGATGGATTGAAATTCAGCTTCTAGTTCACGTGATTGAATAACTTTTCCTATAATTGGTTCTGCTCTAGCCTATATCATGGCTCTCAGAGGAGGAGGACAAGGGGAGAAAAATCTTATCTGTAAGTGTCAAGGAAACTGTACTTGATTGCTGTCAACTGTGTTGTAACTAACATGGTTGTATTGTGATGTAGATAGATAGGATCTCAGTTACCTCTGTAGTTTCCCTTAAAAACTCTGTCAACTGCTACTGTTCAAATCCAGTTTAGTCTGCAGTATGCTCAGAGAGCTCCAACTCATCGTTTTGCAAACTAATAGTTGCTTATACATCAATCCTTTAAGAATGGTTATAAAAATTTTCAAAAAAAAAAAGTTTTAACTTTAAAGGGCCATAGGTTGATAGGCAAGAAGTTTAAAACGAACATAGGCAAACAGTTTTCCAAATCCTAAAATAAAAAAAGCTATCTCCTCTCCAAACTAAGGACTGTAACATGCATGCATATAGTATATATTGAATCTGAATTCCTCATCTCGATAACTTAATAAACCAAGACCCATGAAGTTCTCTCTGGATACATATACACTACAAATACAATTGTGCTGGGGGACTAGGTTGGGTCATGACTATTCTTGGGTGCATTTAAATTGTGCCCTGGTTCTGTCAACAGTACAGGAGCAAACCATGATTGAATTATGTCCCTTGAACTATGATATAGCCTTGACAAATACAACATTTCTGGTTTTTCATTTCCAAGATTCTAGCAGAATTCAAGTACACTGTCCGTTGTTGCTTTGCACCTTGTGTGATCATTTACACTCATGCAAGATAGGTGCAAACTTACCATTCTGACCTTGTAGAGTTTTACACCCACTGTGTAATCCTTTTGCCTTAATATAAATGACTATACAAATTTCAATACAATGCTGATTTGGGACATTGCCAGAATTGCACTGAAAGTCTTTGTTTATATGAATGACATAAACTAACCATATAACTCGGCACAAATGTCATTCTTTCTGTTTCTGGAGGGAATGGTAGGGGTGCTGAACTTGAGCTTTGAGGCTTATTGGCAAAGCTATGTGAAGTTTTCACAAAACATCCACTACATATGTCTGACTTTAGCTAACTTTAGAGACAGCCAGCTACAACTACACTGCATTTAGCTAATGTTAACATGTAACCGTAGCAGAGAATTTTTATGCTCATGAAAGTGGTCTTTAACTTTTTTTTGTCTCCTTTAGGTTATTTTTGTTTAGAAATCATGAACTGGCACTTCCTTCTCCTTTTCACCACCGTGACTTTAACTTCTGTGTGGTCCCAGTTCAATCCTTTATCTCTTGAGGAACTAGGCTCTGACATTGGAATCCAAGTTTTCAATCAGATAGTCAGAGCTAGACCTCAGGAGAATATTGTGGTTTCTCCACATGGGATTGCATCTGTACTGGGAATACTTCAGCTGGGTGCTGATGGCAAGACAAAGAAGCAGCTGACAACTGTGATGAGATACAGCGTAAATGGTCAGTTTTTATCTGTTATTGATTATTATTAATAATAATGTTATGAATCACTTCATAAAAAACCTGCATAAACTTTTAAGGCTGGAAGAACAATATATTTTAATGGGAGGTTCTTCAAATTGTGCTACATTGTTTACTAAAACTGGCTTGTAATGCAAAGTAAGGTTAGCACTAAGAGAAGGCCATACCTCATAAAATGTCCTCTACAGTATAGGTTACCAGATAAACATGGACCCAGTTTAGCTAGAAAATTCAAATTCCATCTCTTCTCACTGTCGTTGGTGCCATGCTTTGGGGTGACCTATAAACTATTTAGGTGGAGGGTGTAGAAAGATATAGGGATAATTTGGATCTCTTGATCTCAGAAAATCAGTTTCTGCCATTCCAAGCACCCCTCCAACAACAATACAATCTACCTGGTCCAGCTACATGGCATTACTTGCAGCTTAAGCATCTCTTGAAAGACACATTTGATCCTGATGTGCTTGGGAGCACCAAACACTCCAGAACTGGTGGTGTGTAGAGAGCTCTCTAGGTTCACTTGAACATCTGTAGCCTGTTATGACTTCCTGACCCAAAAGATTCTCCCGAATTTAGATTGCCTGTACCATGACTGGAATTAAGATTGGTGTGTATTATTGACCCCTTGCCAGTGGGCAAACCATTTTAAGACTCTACTGTTGATCTACGATTGACTGATCTGGCAGAAAATTATTTCTTCGAGTGCTTGCTCATGTTGATTCCATTCTAGGTTTGTGCGCGCCCACAAGCACAGTTGTCGGAGACTTTTGCCTTAGCAGTATCCATAGGGCCAGCTGTGGTGCCCCCTTGAGTGTCATACCCATGCATCGGTATATTAGGCGCTGCCAACCCTATGACCTCTTAGTACCTTCTTACTGCCCATGAGGTTGGAGTGCCTTGTCTTGCCATTCTCAAGAGCAGTTCTTCATAGATCTTTGTTCTACCTAATCTGTACCTCAGTGTGTCACCAACTGGTTGATCGTGATCAACTGGTCAATCCTAGAGGATCTGCCAGATGGACAGATTCCTCTAGGGCCTTGAGTACCTCTACCTGCATGTCAAGGATCCTGTTCCTCTGTGGGACTTGAATCTGGTGCTGTCGCAGCTCACAGGTCCTCCTTTTGAGCCTTTGGCTTCCTGTTCTCTTCTTCTCCTGTCCTGAAAGGTTATATTGCTGGTTACAGTGAATTCAGCCCACCAAGTCTTGGCGATTCAGGTGCTCACCTCGGAACCACCCTATATGGCCTTCTACAAGGACAAAATCCAGTTGAGACCACACCCGGGAATTCTGCCCAAGGTGATCTGTTTCATTCAAGCCAGGACATTTACTTATCGGTCTTCTTTTCAAAGCCGCTTAAGTCAGAGGAGGAACATAGACTACATGCCTTGGATGTTAGGAGGTCCCTAGCCTTCTACATCAACAGGACCAAGCCATTCTGTAAGTCTACGCAGTTGTTCATCACAGTGGCTGACAGGATGAAAGGACATCCTGTATCTGCCCAAATAATTTCTTCTTGGATCACCGCCTGCATTTGCTTCTGCTATGATCAAGTGAAGGTGCTGCCCCAGGTGATTGTCACCGCCCATTTGACCGAGGTGCAGGCCTCAGCTTTTCTGGCCCAGGTGCCTATTCAGAACATCTGCAGGGCAGCCACCTGGTCATCTGTCCATACGTTTACTTCCCACTATGCACTTACCCAGCAGGCCTGGGATGATGCTGGCTTTGGTAGGGCAGTGCTACAAGACATGAAACCATGAACTCTGAGCTCACCTCTGTAGATACTGCTTTTGAGCCACCTAGAATGGAATGGACATGAGCAAGCACTCGAAGAAAAAAAGGGTACCTATCTTTCGTAACTGTTGTTCTTCAAGATGTTACTCGTGTCCATTCCATTACCTGCCCTCCAACCCCTCTGTTAGAGTTTCTGGCAAGAAAGAACTGAGAGGGTGTAGGGTCGTCAGTGCCTAACATACCGATGCATGAGCACAGCAGTCAAGGGGGCGCCACAGCTGACCCTACAGATACTGCTAAGGCAAAAGTCTCCGACAGCTGTGGGCTCTCGCACACCTAGAATGGAATGGACATGAGCAACACATCTTGAAAAACAAGAGTTACAAAAAGTAACTAACTGTTTTTTGTTTTTGTTCATACTGGTCCCTGTGTAGGTTACAGTGTGTGGCCTTGCCAAAATATATTTCTGCTGGAGATTTGGGTCTCCTAGAGCCACACTGGCTCATATGTTTTGGGACTGTCCCAGGATACAGACCTTTGTTGAGAGTTTCAGCCAAGGGGCCAAGAAATGAATGAGACTAAACAGTCCTCTTAGCTTTACAAATAATCTCTGCAGCACAAAGTTGAGGTCCAGTGCCAGCACAGTATGGGTAGATTTCAATGCCTCTATTCCTGTTGTACTAAAACAGTCTTTAATTCAAGATTTCAGAAATTATTGGGCAATAAAATATTTTTATATTTAGTTTGTTATAGGTCTCTGAGCCCACTTAGTTGGAGGGCTCTCTTTTGGATCTTTTGGTGCTTTTTTTGGCTTTGCTTCTGTTTCTTCTGTCAAGATCCCAGACTCTCTAGCCTCTCCTGGGCCTTTTTTCTGTTCAAACACCCCTTTCTTTCAGTCTCTGTTCCTGACATTGGCATGAATCCCTATTATTCCTCTACCAGTGCCTTTCCTCTAGAGAGTAGGGTGAGACTACTTGCAGCTTCTTAGCATGCCAGTGAGGCTTAACAACAGCACAGAATGCTGGCACTTACAGAATCTTAAAGGAACTGTGTTTATGAAATGTGAAACCTTCCAAAATGTGAGTACATTTTCAGACGGATAAAGAATGAGTGACGTTGATGTTTCCTGTAACACACTGTCCCATCCTTAATTGCTTTGCTGTGCAGTTTTCTGTTTAGGGTATAGCTAAATTATTTATTGTTGCATAGTAAAATATCCATATGTTGAAGATTCATATCCTTTTATGGGATAATCTTGAATTTAAAAGCATTTTGAGTTTTCTAAACATAGCTATCTGCAAGAATTTTGAAGCATTGAAACTAACTGAATTTATTTGGTTTGAATTAGTCAGTCTTAACAATCCTAGACACTTGAGACAGGTTCTCAAACTTTTCTGTAGTGATCCATATCTTAATATAAAGTTTCTCATGGACCGTCATCTATTTTTAATGTTTGCATGTACCTCCTCTTCTCTTGTTGATTGCCTAATAACCCTGTGACAGCTACAAAAGTTGCTTACTTGGAAAGTAACTCTAGTGAAATATTTAAAGCATTTTTAGCTATCCTTTAATGCAATTTAGCAGCTGGAAGCAAGGAGGAGAGACAGTACCACGTGAGCAGCCACCAACAAATGTTCAGTGGATGGCTAGTGGGCCACAGACTAGTGTGAAAACATCCGTTATGGCATGCTCACCAAAAAAATATGCCCATAATATGGAAGACTGTGAACACATGGACATCATATGATCTATCTTACTAAAAGATTCACAGTAATATAACCAGCAGGCCCAACTATTGAGGACTTATCCTACATAGAGCTGAAATCGTCTTTTTTGAATCTTGCTTTTTTTCCCTGCTTCTCTTGTCTTGTTTAGAAGCATTAATGACAGGTGGAACTGAGGTGTGACAAATGTAGTAGTTTTCCTGTGCTGCTCTAAGGGCATGGCTACACTTACCAGTCATAACACCTTCCTTGAAGACCACTCTTTCATATACTAGAGACTTTCATGGAGCATATTGCAACCTATTAATAGTTGATACCCTTGGATAAATACTCTACTTCCTTTTAGAGGCTGGAGTCTAATACTGAATTTCCTTACTAATGTAGCCTAGTCTTCAGATTTAATTTTAGTTTGTTCCAAAAACTTTCCAAAGGTCTCTCTCTCTCTTTTGGTTAGCACACAGTTTCCAGAAAACCGTTTTTCTATCCCACCCTATTTCTTACTGAATGGAATGGAGGGATCAAAATTGACAACCTTAGTTTTTCAGTTTATGGTCTTAGTCCTTCCTTCCCCCATGACTTCTATCTCTTGAGAACTACCTTTATTCCTGTGCTTATGGGGCTTCTACTCTGAGTGGCCAGAATGAATATCCTTATTCAGTTGTAGCTGCTGGGAAGATGAGGACTCACACCCACAAAATAACATTGTAGTATTGTGTTAAGTTGCAGTGCTGTAAACATGTCAACATAAGGTCAAGATATTGCAGCTAATTTATGTTGTAGCTCTCAAAACTGTCATCAGTTACACTAATCTAGATTTGTTTTTTTGTTTGTATCTATTCTAGAATAAACATTTTAACTGTTGTCCATACCAGAAAGTTATTGATTGATATACTACACCAGGACTTGGATGTACAGTACAAAGATTAGACAAAGAGCCAAATTCTTCACTGTAAAGTAGTGTCCTTCAGATGAGTCAGAGATCCTGTTGCTCAGATGAGTGTTGAAGAATGTCTGTCAGTGGCATTGGTATTCTTTCTTTACCCCATCACGTTAATGTGTGTGTGTGTTTGGATGTTAGTAATTACTGATACAAGTTAACTCCTTTAAAACTTCTTTCATTTTCCTTTCTAAATAAAATTTGCTGTTATTTTTAACTAGGAGTTGGTAAAGTATTAAAGAAGATAAACAAGGCCATAGTCTCGAAGAAGAATAAAGACATTGTGACAGTTGCTAATGCAGTGTTTGCAAAGAGTGGCTTTAAAATGGAAGTGCCTTTTGTTACAAGAAACAAAGAGGTGTTTCAGTGCAGTGTCAAGACTGTGGATTTTGAAGACCAAAATGCAGCATGCAGTTCCATTAACCAGTGGGTGAAAAATGAAACAAGGGGTAGGTATTGAATTTTTTTGTGTAACTGTGTTAAACACTTATTTTATAGACACTAAAGTTGAGAGAGGGGTAAAATTTTTAAAAAGTGGTGGGAAGACACTGAATCATCTCATCTTAATTTATCCCGTGTGTGTGTGTATATATAATAATTTTTTAAACCTGGGTGCACCTTGTCTAATTACTTGAAGATGCATGGTATCTATTGTCTTTTAAGAGTCACTTCCATGAAGCTAATTCCAGTGATGTTATTTTCATAAACAAACAAAAAAAAACTGCAAAACCAAACACTTCCACTATTCAAACTTTTATCCACATATTGCTGAGGCCAGAGTTCAGATTTTGCATTACAGCATAATTAGCTTATATTGCATCTTGATATCTGTTGGGAGATGAAAGTGACATCCTGGGGATGCTTGCAATGTGTCATTGATTGTGGTGACGGCAATGCATGGATGTCAACAAGTGCTGGAGATTTTTCCTTTTAACTTTTCATTTCCAGGCTGTGGCTGTTTCAGCCTTAATTGTTTAGTTTAGTTAACACCACAAATGTGCTAAATAAGGCCTTGCCTGAGCACAACTCTTAGGTGGGTGCTAGAGTGTTCCCTCACTAGTGAAAACTAAGGCCCTAATACAGCTGCTACTCTTCTCAGTAAAATGACTCCACTGATGTCAGCGGGCTCTGAAATGAGCAGAGCCAGAATTCTTCAGGCTGGTGTTAGCAGCCATCTTTGCTCCAATTCAGAATGAATGTTACCTAGTGAATTACAAAGTACATGGGCTCTGTTTCATCATGACCAGCTGGCTTACATTACAACAGAAAATGCTCAGTTTCCACCTTACCTTTTTTATTTTATTTTCAGGTATGATTGATAATCTCTTATCTCCAGACATTATTGATGGTGCTTTGACCAGGCTTGTGCTGGTAAATGCAGTGTATTTCAAGGGTTTATGGAAATCACGTTTTCAGCCTGAAAATACAAAGAAACGCACATTTAATGGAGCTGATGGGAAGACTTACCAAGTACCTATGCTGGCCCAGTTGTCTCTGTTCCGCTGTGGTAAGCTCAGGAGCTAGTTTCTTGTAAATGAAACACAACTTTTTGTACCTGTACTCCTTTCAAAATGTAGGCAAAGAAGGTTAATGTGTGTGTTTTTGGGGGGGATATGTAGCATTCCTGTTTGAGTAGATATTTGTGTTGATAGGTACTGTTGGTTAAGTGGGAAAACTTTTCAAACTCCTGTCTAATCTGGATGAAACACTGAACTGTAAATAGTCAGAACCACTGGAAATCAGGTGACTTTTATTTAGGTGCATTGTTTTAGATGCTCCTGTTCAAAACCTTTGGCCAAATAAATAAGAAATAAAATGTGTCCTGTTCTTAATCAAAAACCTAACTAAAGTAGAAAAACTTAGAATTACTTTATTTTTATGTTGTATTTTAGCCATATATTGTGAGAAGGAATATGCTTTAAAAATCAGCAAATAAAAATTAAAATACAGAGTTTTTTCTTTCTTTCTTTCTTAGCAGGCCATAAGAAGTGTACACAAAGCATGCTTAAATTCAGTTTAGATTCTGTAGTAGCAGACAGCTGGAAATAGTTTTGTAGACAATAACCATTGAACCAAGGGACAGAGTAGCTCAGGGTTGCTTACCTCTGGAGGCCAGCATTTAAATTTTAAATTGAATTGCAAGTAAAAAGGAATTCACTGGGTTCAGCCTAATTTCTGTTTGTGCCTGTCACAAAACCAGAACAGAAGCCCACTTGACTGGCAGCCTCTACTCAAGAGTTCCAGTACTGAAGCGGGTTTTGCTGATCAGACTCACAGTGGATTGGGAGCATTTTTATAGAAGTGCGTGCATGTTTTCTGCCCGTGTTCTAAGATTAGACAAGTGCCATTTGTAACTTGCTTTCATATGCACTAAACACTATTACAAGGAATAAATTTAGAAATAAATCTGAAAAAATCTTACTGGTAAAGAAATGTACAACCAGCTAGCCAAGAGGGCAAACATTAATTAAGTGAGCAGTGTTAAATATGTGCTAGTTTAGCCAACATAGGAGCTTACAAATCAATCACTCTCTGGTTTAAAAAATATTAAACTATTTTGTACCTTGGCCATGTCCTGAAAATCTTTACACATTAAAGCAAAAATTAAATGCTTTAGACAGATAAAACTTGAGGGATGTGAATGAAAATTGTGGAGTGAAATATGTAGGATCTATACTTCAGAAAAGGGCAATACATCATGGTCAGGTCTTGCTTACCATTCTTACATTGCCCTAAAATTTATAGGGTCTGAATCTGGTGTAAATAGGGAGTAACTCTTTTATTACATTGTCATAACCGTGATTAGAACCAACGCCATTATTTTCAAGGCCTTTAGATGGAAAGTATTAAGATTCCTGTTGCAGAATTGAAACTCCTATTTCAGGTTAGGTATCTTAATATAGACGAATGCAAAGATTCTTGGATTTCTTAGTAGTGTAAGAAGCATATTAGAGCAAAAACATTTTGTAGACACCTCCACTCCCATTTGTAGCTCTGAAGATCACAGCATCCTATGGCAACCACAGCAGCTGTTTGCACGGAAATGTAATATGGGAAAGTAAGTGTGTGGTGCGGTTTTTAAATGTAATTTAGCCATGTGAATGAGGGAACCTGGAAACATGTAATCACCAGGCTGTCTACAGACCACTAGTTTGAGAACTGTAAACCTAATGTAAAGGAGCTACTCAGACACAGAAAATTTTCTTTAGTTGAGCTGGAAAAGGAGGTGAGCTGGGAAGAGGTAAGCTAACAGTTCTCTACTACCATCTCTGTAATGAGCTGGTTTCAGGCAAATGGTCTTAAGGCTGCAGGGCTCTGCAAACGAGGTTAATTTTCCGGTACAGAAATCCCTCATCAATTTGGGTTGGCAGATGTGGATTTTGATGCAGAGTGGGAAGTGTAGTGAGATTTTGCTGCTGTGTAGTGACTCTGTCCCAAATCTCAGTCTCTGGCACCTTGTGGTCCGTGCAGATAACTGGCTCTTCTCAGCTGAGACACTTCAAGTCTGGTTGAATCATCGGGCCTCTGGCTCCAGTCAAGTGTAGTATCAGGGTTGGAAGGGACCTCAAGAGGTCATCTCGTCCAGGGGTTGGAACCTTTCAGAAGTGGTGTGCTGAATCTTCTTAAATTCACTCTAATTAAAGGTTCTTCGAGTGCTTGCTCATATCCATTCCAGTTAGGTGTGCGCGCGCTGCATGCACGTTTGTAGGAGATTTTTACCCTAGCAACACTTGGTGGGCTGGCAGGGCGCCCCCTGGAGTATCGCTGCCATGGTGCCCGATATATACCCCTGCCGGCCCATCCGCTCCTCAGTTCCTTCTTACCGCCCGTGTCGGTCGTTGGAACAGTGGAGCACGGCTTAGCTGATCTCCACCTCCCTAGCTCTTCGCTCGTTTCTATAGTTATAGTGTACATAGTTAGTTTTCCATAGTTCTCGTTAACTTTTTTGTATTAGTAGTTTATAGTAGTTAGAGGGTTGGGGGCTAGCCCCTTCTCCTCCCCCGGTACTGGGGCCCATGCCCGGTTCACCAGGCTTCAAACCTTGCGCGCCTGTCATCGGCCGACGCCCACAGGAGATCCGCACGACACCCACAGGAGATCCGCACGACACCTGTTTAAAGTGTCTGGGAGAATCCCACCTTGTGTACAAGTGTCGAATCTGCAAGGCATTCAAGCCCCGGACAAAGAAAGAGCGGGACATTCGCCTGAAGCAACTCTTGATGGAGGCAGCTCTAACTCCCCCATCTTCGGCACCGACTCCGGCACCGGGGACAAGTGCTTCCCTCCACACCGGAACGTACCGTTCTGGCGAAGACTCCTCGGCACCAGCCTTCACCAGCTCATTCCTCTGGCAGGCACCGATCCCTCTCCCCAAGGACCAAGAGGCACAAGGCTCCTGCAGCACCAGCATCTGTACCGCAGTCAGAGTGTACATCTAAGGTGGACCGCCCGGCACCGACCTCTCCCTGCTGACACAGAGGAAACCAGTGCTCATGCACTGGAACCGCATGACCTTCTGGAGCCGGAGGTACCCCTGGACCAGGCGTCAGTGCAGGACCCACTCGTCCCGGGGCTGTCATCTTCCTCCTCCCAGGATGAGGCAGTAGCGGGGACGTCATCATCGGGACCACCTCCGGTCACACCAGGACCTTCTGCGGCGTGTCGCCCAAAACATCAACCTGCCGGCAGAGGAGGTCCCAGAGGTGGAGGACCTGGTGATTAGCATCTTGTCCGCGGAGACACCCACCCGAGTGGCTCTCCCATTCATCCGTTCGATCCAGGCTAGAGCTGACACTATCTGGCAATCCTCAGCTTCCATCCCACCCACAGCCAAGGGGGTCGAACGGAAGTACATGGTGTCTTCCAAGGAGTATGAGTACCTCTATGTGCACCCCGCTCCCTGTTCCTTGGTGGTACAGTCCGTCAACGAACAGGAACACCACGGCCAACAAGCCCCCGCGCCTAAATCTAGAGAAGCTCGGCGCATGGATTTGTTGGGCCGAAAAATCTATTCTGTGGGAGGTCTCCGCTATGCGGAGTTGAACCAACAGGCCCTCCTCATCAGATACAGTTACAATACCTGGGAGGCTGTCGGGAAGTTTGTCGAGTTTGTTCCACTGGGTTCCCGCCAGGAATTTGCAGCACTCCTGGAGGAGGGGAAGAGGGTCTCGAGGATCTCCTTACAAGCCTCATTAGATGCCGCTGATTCGGCGGCCAGAACGGTCGCTTCAGGCATAGCCATGCGCTGTATGTCATGGTTGCAAGTGTCCGGCCTGCCACCTGAATTGCAACATACAGTACAAGACCTGCCGTTTGATGGTCAAGGCTTATTTTCACAAAAGATGGACCCCAGACTGCAAGGTCTAAAGGACAACAGAGTAATTATGCATTCGTTGGGAATGCATATGCCTCAGACGCAAAGACGGTCCTTCCGCTTCCAACCTCAGCACCCTTACCCCCCACCTTGGCCACGGCAAGACTTTGCCAGAAGGAGAGGTCATAATAATCGCAGACGCCAGTCTGGACCTCAAGGGAGCAACAATTCCGGTCCCACCAAACCAATGCCGGGACCTAAACCAAACTTTTGAGTGTGCGCCGAAGAGCAGTGTACCAATTGCCTCCCCAGATCCCTTTCAGTTCTACAACCGCCTTTCCTAGTTCCTTCCGGCGTGGTCCCAGTTGACGTGAGATTGTTGGGTCCTACGCACGGTGGAGCTTGGATACTGCCTTCAGTTTGTTTCACTCCCTCCCTTCCACCCCCCCTCCTCGTCCCTCTTCGGGGACCCCTCTCACGAGCAACTCCTTATCCAGGAGGTCCATAAGCTCCTCTCAATTGGAGCTATAGAGGAGTACTGGAGGAGTTAAGGGGCAAAGGGTTTTATTCCCGATATTTCCTTATTCCCAAGGTGAAAGGGGGCCTCTGGCCTATCCTAGACCTGCAAGGACTGAACAAATTCATCAAAAAGTTCAAGTTCCGCATGGTATCCTTGGGAACCGTTACTCCTTCCCTGGATCCCGGAGATTGGTACGCTGCTCTCGACATGCAAGATGCATATTTCACATAGCAATTTATCCTCCTCACGGGAGGTATCTACGCTTTGTGGTAAACCATCAACACTACCAGTTTACTGTCCTGCCCTTTGGCCTCTCCTCGGCCCCTTGCGTGTTCACAAAGTGTATGGCGGTTGTCGCTGCTGCCTTACGCCAGCGTCGGATACATGTCTTCCCTTACCTCGACGACTGGCTCATCCGAGGGGCCTCTGAGGCACAAGTCATCAGCCAGGTGGCCATTATCAAGGACCTCTTTCTGCATCTAGGTCTGATCATCAACTTAGACAAGTCCACTCTGGTGCCTACGCAGAGGATAGAGTTTATCGGGGCAATGCTGGACTCCAACCTTGCAACGGCCAGTTTACCCCCCCACTGGTTTCAGGCCATAGTCTCACTTGTCCAAGGTCTTCAGCGTTTTCCAACAACCTCTGCCCACACTTGCCTTGGCCTTCTCAGTCACATGGCTGCGTGCACATTCATTACAAAGCACGCCAGGCTGTGAATGCGTCCTCTCCAAATCTGGCTCGTCTCCGTCTATTGGCCGCGCATCAATGTCCGGGAGCTGAGAGCGGTCTGGCTGGCGTGCCAAGCGTTTCGACGCCATCTGCAGGGCCGTTGTGTTGCAGTCTTCACGGACAACACAACAGCCATGTATTACATAAACAAACAGGGAGGGACGCGGTCGTCCTCCTTGTGTCAGGAAGTAATCCTACTGTGGGACTTCTGCATAGCCCACTCCATAGACCTAGTAGCCTCCTTCCTCCCAGGAGTCCGGAACACGCTCGCAGATCATCTGAACAGGTCCTTCCTGGCGCACGAATGGTCCATCCATCCGGACTTTCTCCATTCAGTTTTCCGGAGGTGGGGCTTTCCCCAAATAGACCTCTTTGCCTCCAGGGAGAACAGGAAATGCCAGCTGTTCTGCTCCCTGCAAGGTCGCTCCCCGGGCTCCCTGTCGGACACACTCCTCATTCCGTGGACGGGCCACTTCTGTTATGCCTTCCCACCTTTTCCTCTCGTCCATCGAGTTCTGATCCAGACGCGCAGGGACAAAGCCCGGCTTATCCTGATCGCTCCAGCTTGGCCGAGGCAACATTGGTACACCATGCTGCTCGACCTGTCTGTCACACCCGATTCCCCTGCCACTCGACCCGGACCTGATCACGCAGGACTTCGGCTCTACACCACCCGGACTTGCAGTCCCTTCATCTGACTGCATGGCTGCTGGCTGGTTGAGCCAATCGGAATTGCGTTGTTCCACCGCAGTGCAACAAGTGCTGCTCGGAAGCAGAAAGCCCTCCACGTGGTCAACATACCTTGCTAAATGGAAGCACTTCTGTCACTGGTGTACTCAGCGGGACCTTTCTCCGCAGGCTGTATCAGTCCCCACCATCTTGGACTATTTATGGTCTCTCAAAGAGCAAGTCTAGCAATATCTTCGCTGGAGAGTGCACCTTGCAGCTATTTCCACCTTCCATCCTGGGGAGGCTGGCAGTTCCGTTTTTTCCCATCCTATAGTTTCCAGATTCCTCAAGGGCTTTGGAGTGACTCTATTCCCCAGGTCAGACCAACCAGCCCCTACCTGGGACCTGAACCTGTCTTAGCCAGGCCATGGGACCTCCCTTTGAGCTTTAGCCACATGCTCGCTGCTGTACCTGTCCTGGAAGACAGCATTCCTAGTTGCTGTCACCTCGGCTAGATGGTCTCAGAACTTAAGCTTTGACTGTGGATTTCCCCATATATGGTGTTCCATAAGGACAAGGTACAGCTGGGACCACATCCGGCGTTCCTCCCTAAGGTCGTCTCCTCCTTTCATGTGAATCAGGACATCTTCCTGCCAGTCTTTTTCCAAAACCGCACTCACCGCGACGGGAACAACAGCTGCATACTCTGGATGTCAGCAGGGTCTCGCGTTTTACATAGAGAGAACCAAACCCTTCCGGCGTTCACTCAGCTTGTTTGTAGCAGTGGCAGAACGTATGAAGGGCATGGCAATCTCCTCCCAAAGGATGCTTCTTGGGTGACATCCTGTATTCGACATGCACGACTGGCTCATGTTCCGACTGGCCATCTTCCACACCCACTCTATGCGGGCTTAAGCTCATCTGCCGTGTTTTTGGCCCGTTTCCCATACAGAGAAATCTGCCGCGCGGCCACCTGGTTCTTCCATCCACACCTTTTGCACTCGCACTACGCATTGGGTCCAACAGTCTAGAGATGAAGCCGCCTTCGGCTCAGCGGTCTTACATTCCGCAACCATCCCGCTCCGACCCCACCGCCTAGTAAGGCTTGGGATCAT
The DNA here is from genome assembly GCF_003597395.2 of Chelonoidis abingdonii. Lineage (NCBI taxonomy): Eukaryota > Metazoa > Chordata > Testudines > Testudinidae > Chelonoidis > Chelonoidis abingdonii. Next base: position 37,917,368 of record NC_133776.1, read on the forward strand.
CTAACTGGAATGGTATGAGCAAGCACTCAAAAAGAAAAACGGTTACTCACCTTTGGTAACTGTTTGTTCTTCGAGATGTGTTGCTCATATCCATTTCCACACCCGCCCTCCTTCCCCTCTGTCGGAGTAACGCAAGAAGGAACTGAGGAGGCGGATGGGCCGGAGGGGTATATATCAGGCGCCATGGCGGTGCCACTCCAGGGAGGCGCCCTGCCGTTCCACGAGTGTTGCTAGGCTAAAAATCTCCGAACGTGCATGTGGCGCGGTGCACACCTAACCTGGAATGGGATATGAGCAACACATCTCGAAGAACAACAGTTACAAGTGGAGTAACCGTCTCTTTTCGCGTGCCAGTAATACATGTTAACGTTTTAGAAGGTCTCTTTCTAGAAGTCTGTAATATATAACTAAACTACTGTTGTATGTAAAGTAAATAAGGTTTTAAAATGTTTTAAGAAGCTTCATTTAAAATTAAATTAAAATGCAGAGCCTCCTGGACTGGTGGCCAGGACCCAGCAGTATGAGTGCACTGAAAATCACTCATGTGCTCACTTCGGCACCCGTGCCATAGGTTGCCTACCCTGTTCTAGTCCAACCCCTGCTCAAAGCAAGACCAATCCCCGGACAGATGTTTACACCAGTTCCCTAAATGGCCCCTCAAGGATTGAACTCACAACCCTGGGTTTAGCAGGCCAATGCTCAAATTAATGGAACTTGTTCTTGGCACTTGTCTAAAAAGCCATGATATTAACTGAAAAAGGGTGGAAGTGGGAAGAGGGACCCTATTCAAACTAGGGTAGCCCAGCTGCCTGTTTTTTGACTAGAAAGTCCAGTTGAAAAAGGGACTTAACTGGGTATCAAAGTCCAGTTACAGAGGGTGGAGGAGGCACTGGGTCATACCTGTGCCAAACCCCTGCTCAGTTGGGGTTGCCTCCTACCTGCGTTGGATGGCTGCAGTTCCCAGCCCTGGCTGTGCAACTCCTCCTGACTCAAGGAGAGGGAGCAGGAGATAAGAGGGGAAAAGCGGCAAACAATGGGAGACATGGGAAGAAGAGCGAACGCGGGGAGCCTTGGGGGGAAGAGGTGGGTGGGGAGGTTCTGGCACTCCTAACTGGTGTCTGCTTTTTAAATATTACAAAGTTGGCAGCCCTATAAAGGGACTGTCCACTCAAGACAATGTTTAAAACAGAATCTAAATGCTTAGAGCATAATACTGGGGAAGAGTTTCCTTCATAGTCTTACAAATAAGTGCTTTTCGGCTAGATATATAGGCAGCATGTTGTCCACCCAGCTGACAGTAAGAATTCTAGTTCATAAGGGATTCCCTGTCACAAAAAAAATCTTTTTGATTAGGACACAAACCTATTAGAGTCTATCAGCCTTCACTATGTCTCCAGAAAAGTAAAGAAAAAAATTAGCTTTCAAAATAAAATGCTAGTAATTAGACATAGGAAAGACTCTCCAATTGCTAATGGATCTTCAAATTGCAATGCAATCCTGTGATATGGGACATTTTGTAGATAAAGTGCTAGCTGAAATCCTCCATGACTAACACCTGTGATGTTTGTTAGAGCACCAGTTAGTGTCTTGATAGCTAAAGGGGGTTTTTGAGAATTTTAACATGAGCTGAGCTGACTGGAGGCCTATAATGATGTGTCACGCTTTACCAGCAATAGGAGCTATTTGTGAAAATCTCTTTACTCTTGAATAGATTTCAGGATGTCTTTTTATTGCTTCCTTTTTGTGAGAAGAGACATTATTGTCAAACAAGCTTGTGATTAACTTTTTGTTAACTTCTTCCTTTTTTCTGTTAACTGTAAAATAAGGAAAACTTTAGTCCATTTCCCAGTGAAATGGTGTCCTGGAACATATAAAATGGCTTTCAGCTCCCATAGCCTTTCTGACCACTTATTTTCTTTGTACTCTGTCTCCATATATAATTTTTACTGATTAAGATCCATTCAAGTAGCTAGATTTTTTTTTCTACTTTCTTTTCCAACTAGTAAACAAGCCTGTTGGGCTTTTCATTAGCCCTGTTAGTATTTTTCCCTAGTACTTTCAGTTTCATGTCCTTCTATCCCATAACAGAACAAGTAAGAAAATAGTCTGGTTTTGTTTGTTTCCAGGTGGTATGGAAACCTCATGTAATAGTATGCTACTGATGTCATTATGGTCTTTAACTAGAGTAGTTATGGTCCCTGGTTGATTACCAGCAGCAGTTTGAATACTAGCATAATTTGGATGTAGGTGTTTACGCTGAAAAGTTTTATTCAGTATGACTGAAATCTAATTTATAGGATGCACCACTGTCACTTGCAGCAGAAGTTTCCACCATTGGATTTATGTGTAGCCACAATAAACTGCTGCTAAAGTAGCACCATGTGGGACAAAAAAAAATCCAATAATCCTTTGAATGTTCTCATACTGAAAACTGTCTTGCAAAATCCTATTAGTGTTTTAAATCTTTTAAAAATAATGGAAAGACCCTTATTGACTTTAGTGGCCTTGGATGAGACCCCATGTTTCTTTACCCACTGCACATTACAGATAGCCAATGGCCTGCTACAATCTGTAGTTCATCATGTGCTTACAAACTGCTGGTGGCCCTTTCCAGGGCAGTATCTAAGGTTTTAAGCGCTTCTCTTTTGCTGCCCTCTGTTCTTATAGTTGCTGGTCTCCTTTACTTGCCTACCTTACTGTTTCCAGGGAAGTCTCCTTGGTGAACTGTACCAGTAGGCTCTTTTACTCGCAGTTTAGAAGCAGCACAAGATTCAGTGAGGTTTAAAGGCAGATGGTGTGGCAGTTTGTAGAGATTGTTAAAGAGCATTTCTGATCCTCAGTGTACCATAGTCCTTGGAGGAAAAGAATCTGTTTTACAAAAGGAATCTCTTACTCTTTTTTGGATGGGCTTTTGTTATTTCCATCGTGTATCCCACCCATTCTGTTTCAGTAGATGCTGATGACATTCTGAAGCAGTCTGCAGCATGGCTATTTTATATTTTCAAAGGAACTCCAACAACCACCAAGTAATATTCATGTAACTTGTAGAAACTATTCTGAGATGCCATAGAGTAGATTTTTTGCGCTATCTGCATTGCATTATCAAAATGTAACATTTATATAGACTCCATGCTTATGTAAGTGAACTATACTGGAAGATGGTAAGCAACTGTGATATCGAGACTTTACAGTTACAGTAGTATAGCTTTGCCAATAGGTCTAACATTTTTACTCACTACTGCTTCTTATATCAAAGATTAAAGGCTTTTAACTGTTTGAGAATTATGGCTTCTCTTTCTCTCGTTCTCTCCCCTTAGGCACAACAAGTACCCCTAATGACTTGTGGTATAACATAATTGAATTGCCTTACCATGGCGAAAGCATCAGTATGTTGATTGCTCTGCCTACAGAAAGCACTACCCCTCTCTCTGCCATCATTCCTCACATCAGCACAAAAACAATACAGAGCTGGATGACAACCATGATACAAAAGAGAGTGCAAGTTATTTTACCCAAGTGAGTACTAATAGCTTCCAGTCTCTTCTCCCTCTTAGCCCCCAAACTAAGGAATTCTTCTATAGTCCTTCTCAGCACTTAAAGCAACTTTTAGTTGTAATTCTGATGTCTTCTATTTTATATGCTTCAATCAGGTTCACAGCAGTAGCAGAAACAGATTTAAAGGAGCCTCTGAAAGTGCTTGGCATTACAGATATGTTTGAGCAGTCAAAGGCAAACTTTGCAAAAATAACAAGTAGGTTATCTTGTTTAAATTCTTCTTCTTCTTCTGGTTTTTGTTCACGTTTTCTAGAACTACTGTTTTACAATTGCAATTATTAAAACAACCTTCTGCTTTGAAACTTTTCCACCAAAAGGCAAACTTCTACATTAACCACAAAAAGTTAACCATATGGTGTGGCTTGCAAGAAGCCAATAAAATGTCATGAGGCATTTTCACAGTAACGCTCTTACATATTCTTCAATATTTTTCCTTTTGGTTTACAAAAAAAATAATAATGTTGGATGAGACCATAATGGAAGATGTAGTTGAGGCACTTTTTCTGTTACAATTTATATGTTTTATAAACTTTACAACAATGGATTTGAGAGGAAGGATGTCTGCCAAATTGATGGTAATGCTGAGTAAAAATGGAACAGTCATTGAACTGCATAACTGATCCATAAACATTTCCTTTTTTCTGACAATGGAGTACTGACTTCTAAAAGAAAACTGGATGTCTTGTGTCTATGAATTTTGTCTCCATCAGACTTCTGATCAGTTGCCCTCCAAAAAAACCCATCCAAGACAAAAAGACCTTGCTTGTTAACACAGCTTGTTTTTATCTCATATACACTCTCCACTTGAAATAAAAGATTAAGTTCCTTTTTAGGGCTATCAAACAATTTAAAAAATTAGTTGCGATTAATTGCAGTTTTAATCACACTTAAACATTAACAGAATACCAATTGAAATTTATTATAAATATTTTTGGATGTTGTGCTACATTTTCAAATATATTGATTTCAATTACAACACAGAATACTAAGTGTAGAGTGCTCATTTTACATTATTTTTCTTACAAATATTTGCACTGTAATAAGTGCAATCTACAAGTTGAAGCATGAAGGGGCATACGAATGTATAGCATATCTGGCACATAAATACCTTGTAATGCTGGTTACAATAGTGCCATGCGAATGCATGGTCTCACTTTCAGGTGACATTATAAATCAGTAGTGGGAAGCATTATCACCTGTAAATTAAACAAACTTGTTTGTCTTAGCAATTGGCTGAACAAAAAGTAGGACTGAATGGACTTGTAGGCTGTAAAGTTTTACATTGTTTTGTTTTTGAGTTCAGTTATTAAAAAAAACCTACGTTTGTAAGTAGCACTTTCATGATAGAGATTGCACTACAGTACTTGTATGAGATGAACTGAAAAATATTTCTTTTGTTTATCTGTCTTGCAGTGAAAATATTTGTAATAAAAATCATATAAAGTGAGCATTATACATTTTGTATTCTGTTTTAATTAAAATCAATATATTTGAAAATGTAGAAAAACAAATATTTATGTATATTGGTATTGTTTAGCAGTGCAAATAAAACTGATTAATCACGATTAATTTGTTTTGAGTTAATCACATGAGTTTATGGCAATTGTCAGCCCTTGTTCCTTTATTTTATTGAAAGCAAGGTGTTTGTTTAAGACACTCAGGATGAATTTAAATTGCATTCCTGGTTACGTGTTGCTATAACTTCTGTATTTAAGAAAAAATTACTCTTGGATGACAAATTTTCAGTCTTACCTTTAAAACCACCGAATAAGCATAGAATTTAAGGGTATCAGTAGTTTTAAAAAACTATTTGTATTGCATTTTCTTTGCGGTAAAATATGTCCCCTAGTCACCTAGATGTTTTCTATCCCATTTATTTTATTAATGTCATCATACGCAGTGAGTGAATTGTGCCACTATGTTTAAATGCATTGATTCCTGCATCACTAAATAAAGCTAAGGCAATAGATTCTGATTTTTGGACATTGTCCATCACCATATGTTTGTTTTAATGCATACACACGCATGTGCAAACACTGCAATGGCATGTATCCACAAATGCCATTGCTGACGTGGTTAATGTGTTAGGGTGCTAATGTGAATTTTTTTCTGTGCTTTGGCCGACGTTTGTGTTAACTAATAGCAACATTGTGCCTGTGTGACTACTTCTCAGTTTAACAAGTGATATACTATGGTGTTATAAGAAACAACAGTCATGCAGAAGTCCAGCTAATCCGTTCCCTTACATGCAGCATATTGTTTGCTTTCTTTGCTTGGTGTCATCAGATTCACTGCTTCCATAGTGGTCAGATCGAGCAACTGCATCTTAACAACAATAGAACAAAGTCCTCTTGCTTCCACCATGATTTCAATCTTTGCTAGGGTTACCAGGTGTCCAGTTTTTGACCACAACACCCAGTTGAAAAGAGACTCTGGCTGCTCCAGTCAGCACTGCTGACTGGGCTAATAAAAGTCCGGTAGGTGGCGCAGCAGGAATAAGGCATGGTTCTGTGTGGTTCCCAGAGGCAGCAGCCTGTCCCCACTCCAGCTCCTACACGTAGGGGCAGCCAGAAGGCTCAGCATGCTGTCCCTGTACCAAGTGCCAGCTCTGCAGCTCCTATTGGCCAGGAACAGTGGTCAATGGGAGCTGCAGGGGCAGCACCTACAGACGGGACAGTGCACAGAGCCGCCTGGCTGCGCCGCCGCATACAAGCTGGAGAGCGGACGTGCCACTGCTTCCAGGAGCTGATTGAGGTAAGTGCTGCTGGGAGCCTGCACCCCTGACCTTCCTACCCACACCCCTGATCCTCCTCCCAGCCTCTGAACCCCTCAGTCCCAGCCAGCTTTACATACACGATAACAAATGTATAACTGCATGTTAACACAGGTGCTGTTCTTGTTTTGGTCACACAGGAACAGAAAGCCTTCATGTGTCTCATATTTTACAAAAAGCAAAAATTGAAGTTAGTGAAGATGGAACCAAAGCTTCTGCAGCAACAAGTAAGTAGTTCTCTCTCTCTGGTTTAATTTAATCCTTAATTAAAAGTAGCTGTACTGAAACAAATTAATTAGATTTTCTCAGAAATAGGAAATCTTTTGTGAGTGCTTAAATTGAGATCACTTCAGCAGAAGCACATAGAAAGGACAGTAAAAAAAAATCAAGTGAATTTTACTACTGAGGTTTTTGGGGGGAGGGGGGGTTAAGTGAATTTTTGGGTCAATACAGAAATTAGTTAAACATAGCCCTCCACAAATTGTAAACATGTCTCTTTACTCCACTGGCTATCTATAGAACAGCATCAAGTTTAAAATCTAGTGGCCAATTCCTTGGCTCGTAATATGCATCCTTGTGCTATTCCAGAGGCCCACATTTATGCAGCACTGCTTTAAGATGGCAGCTGGGTTTTCCTGTAGGGGAACAATCTTGAATTTTGATGTTAATTAGTAGTTCTTCCCTTTTTGTTATGGATTGTGTGGTTCTGGTGAGCAATATAAGAAGGCTCATTTGCAATAATAGCCTTGAATAAAATGGTCTCGTGGCTGACCCAGGCTGCCACTGGTGATATAAAACAATTGATAAACTGATGCGTGTTAGTGAAATGGAATGCCTAAAGGAGCAAACAGATATCGAATGGAAATCATAAACCTGTTTGATGCTTCATATTTGCACTGTTTATAGTGTGATCATGTTTGATTTGTTTAATTTTTCATCCTATTTTTCTCTTTAACTTTCTTTGGAAGCTGCAATTTTAATAGCCAGGTCCTCCCCTCCTTGGTTTATAGTAGATAGACCATTTGTATTTTTCATCCGGCACAATCCTACAGGTAAGCAATATTTTTTATTATTTTGCATGCAAGTTGAGTTCATATAGTATAATGGCTACGTGCAAACTGTAATTTCTAGGTGGGAAAGCTTGAAGCTGTCCAGTAAGTGTTGCTAAAACTAATACAAAATACGATATGCTTCTGTATTGTGCTTTTAACTCCATTTGAAATAAACCAGAAGAACTGGAAAACCTACTCCACAGGAGATCAGACTAGATGATCATGATGGTCCCTTCTGACCTTAAAAAGTGTATGGAAGGGTCCTTGGGAGAATCTATATTCATATACACTCCAAATTCACCTGAAAACAAATAATTTGTTAATCTACAATTCCCCTAACCAAAACAAAGCAAGCTCATGGAGTGTGAAACACATTCTGTAAATTTTTGTATTTTTCAGTGAATGCTCTACAATACTTAACAAATTGGATATGTGTATATATAGTAATAGTGGTCTTTATTTTATCCCTCAGGTGCAGTCTTGTTTATGGGACAAATAAACAAACCTTGAGTATGGAAAAGGTTTTCCTTAAGAAGCAAAGTAGAGACTCATTTGATACATCCTTGCTAGTTCCGTTAAATATTTTTGTACACTACTTTCACTTCACTCAAGAACTAGTTTTTAGTCAGCTGTGACTAGATTTTGAAAAAGGAGTCAATGTAGTTCTGGTTTTATGGGAAAATACAAATTGAAAACTACGATACCTTTTCAAAATGTCTGAAAGATTCTTTGAAACTACTGAATGGTTGCCTATGCTAACAAACTTACTGAGCTTTTTCTGTCCTAAGAATTTTATGCATAGCTTTTGTGGGAGGGTTTTAACAAGAGCATGACTAAACAAACCATTTCTGTTAACATTGATTTTTCTGTGGAAAATGTCTTTGGGTTTGTAGATGTCCCTTCAATACTATTTTTGCCCTTGAATGGCTTGATTGGGTATCTTTTGTGGAACTAGATGAAAAGCTCTAGCAGGTTTTTTTTATATAATGCATGTACCACTGAGGTAAAGTTTTAAAGAACTAATGTCTTGATAGATAACACATTTGCATTGACGTTCCTATTTTACTGTAATGTAAACTTGTCATTGCTAGTATTCACTTTGTATTGGATTTTAAATTTTATATTTGTTTTTTGTACAAAGGAAAAAATAAAGTGCATTATGAGCAGTCAGAGATGGCAAGGTATCACAGCAATATGCTGGTGAGTATTTCTGGGCAGGACTTCTGGGAGTCACCTGTTAAAATTCTACCACCAACTGGGAGGATGGTTTTCTTGATTCTTTTCCTAGCCTGATGAAGCTAAGCCTCTCTTCAATCTGCTAAACCTGTCCTACTGTGGATGACTTATCCCTAAGGCTTCAAAAATATGTTTGAAGAGCAAATATTTTGTCTTTGCAGTGCCCCAAATTGCACCTAGTGGCAAGTGTTTTCAAAAATGTACCTGAGGAGGAGATCTCAGTTCCCCTCCCCCACCCCCCCCAGGTCCTTTCCCACACTTCAAAGGATACAAGTTAAACAGTATTATTATCAACACAGCTCCTATCATTTAGGAACACAGTGTATCAGCAAAGTATTCCAAGGAAGAGCACTTGATGGGTTTGCTTATCACTGAGTTACCTTCCTACATATTTGAGAGCATTTTTGTCGGGGGTGTGGCTGAAGATATGGAAAGAGCAGATTCTTGGGTCCCTCATATCATATCTGTCTGTGAGCAAATGTATCTCTGTGACTTGGGGTCTGCTCTGGTGCAAGGCAACAGAGACTTAGTGTGGATAAAATGCTCCTATTCTGTTTCAGTAGAATCCTACACACATTGTGCATTAGCGTAACTGTCTGCATAAGATGCAGAGTGATGGAGAATTGAGCCCATTGTGTTTATCACAAGTTGAAGAGCATTTAAAACTTATGTGAACTAGTATGTTAACTTAGTAATAGAAGAAAATGACAGTTCCACATAAGCACATCTGCATCTGTCCAGGATTTAAATTATCACCAGTACGAGATAATCAGGACTGGTTCTTATTAAAATAAGTTGTCAACATTGATACCTGCTTATTTGCAATAGCAGGAATAAAGGAAATCTGATCATTTATTTCTAGAAAATGGTGGTGATTTTCAGGAGATCTTATGTGGAGGAGTCACACCTATGTAGGAAAGTAGCACTACATGCTCTGGTTCTGTGTGGCAGACAATGGGTAATAAAGCTTGTAACTTCTGAGAGCCCCTTTAAAGAAGAACCCGAGAACCTGAATAAAGCACTGCTGGCATAGTCAGTAGAATTTGTAACCCTTCTGCCAACATGGGCCAGGTTCTCTCTCATACTAGGATATGTTGAGCACAGGAGGTAAGAAGGGGCCATCAGAGAGCCGTTGTAGCTCCCTGACTCTGAAGCTGTTACTAGTCTCACTCTTTGGCAAGGACCTGTTGTTCTGGGATGGAGAGAGGGGCAAGTAGTGCTCTGAAATTTTAGTCCCTATATACTGCAGTGAGGCAACCTGTTTTCAAACCTGTATGTTGGTACAGCTCTCAAAGCAGCTAACTAGGCTCAGCCCCAAGCACTGCTGAAACTTGACTGCCAGGTGGTTCTTTTTTTGTGTACATTAAGGGCAGTAAACCAGAGGGCCTGAATGAAGCTGAGCTCTCTCTCTTAAGAGAGTGCCCTTCCCTTGTTCACCTCTTAATTCATCACAGATATTGGGAGGAGGAAGATCTTGTCACTGCTTGCCCTGTGATGGTAGATAACTCTTGGAAGAAGCCAGATCTCCTTGCCTACAACCTCCAAAGAAGTTGAGGGGGAAGTCAGTAGGAACCAGATCCTCTTCCCTATCTCTGTCCATGATGCACTGAATTACAGGAGTTGGATTTAGCTACTCCAGATGCCTAGTTGCATAACTGATCCTAATTTGTTGTTGCATTGGTGAACCTTTCTGGCCAGCAAGCCTCACCTCCATTAGACTCAGTCTAAAGGTAAGGATGGAAATAGGGAGCATGGACACAGAGGAGCCAGATGAGGCTCATGTGTGTTAGCTGCTTAAGTGGAAAAATTGAATTCTAAGCCCTTTTAGCACCCACAAATGTAAGTTAGCTCTGCTCTTACTTGTGAGACTTTCCAGTTTTTCCAGGATCTGACTAGAACAAGGGTGGCCAACCTGTGGCTCCGGAGCCACATGCGGCTCTTCAGAAGTTAATCTGCGACTCCTTGTATAGGCACTGACTCTGGGACTGGAGCTACAGGCATCAACTTTCCAATGTGCCAGTGGGTGCTCAGTGCTCAACCCCTGATTCTGCCACAGGCCCCGTCCGCATTCCACCTCCTTCCCCTGAGCCTGCTATGCCCCCCATCCAAGCCTCCTGCATGCCACAAAACAGCTGATTGGTTGGTGCAGGGAGGAAGGGGGAGGCGCTGATCAGCGGGGCTGCCAGTGGATGGGAGGAGGCACTGGGAGTGGGGTGGGGGGAGAAGCACTGGGAGCAGGGTGGGGAGTGGGTGAGGAGGGTGACTGCTGACATATTACTGTGGCTCTTCGGCAATGTACATTGGTAAATTTTGGCTCCTTGGTCTCAGGTTGGCCACCCCTGGACTAGAAGATAAAGGGTTGGCCAAAAAATTTTTATCAAAACAGTTTTTCAGCTATAAATTGGGTTTTCAGATAAACTTTTTTTCCAAAATGTCTGCTTACTGCAGAAAACTTAAATTTTTTGGTCAAAAAACATATTTGTTTGGATATGTACCATTATGTCCCATGTCTCTGTTCTCCTCTATGGACTGCATCTTCCATGCATCTTCCATCTTACTGCATCTCCCTGTCTGGACTGCATCTTCCATGATGAACTGCTTCCCATTCCCATAAACGATTGTGAGAGAGGTAGTCCAGCCTGGAAATCTGGCCTATAAAGGAAAATGGAATCATTAGATACCCATTCTAAAATTCCCTTTAGCGATTGCAGCAGCATTTCTGAATTGAAATATTTGCATTTTAGATATTCTTGGAGTGATTGCTCATGTGTATTCCACAATAGGGGTGCATGCTCGCCGTGTGCACTGGTGCCGGAAGTTTTTCCCCTAGCAGTACCTATAGGGAAGTGCCCCTAGCAACCCCTGGGACTGGCTTCTCTATGGCGCAGTATAAGGGGAACTGCGTGCTACCCCCACCTCAGTTCCTTCTTGCTGTCAGTGAAGGTGTGTCAGAACTGCTCTGTTCCAGCTTGGCTGCAGCTTCCCTCTTGAGCTCTTATTCGTTCATAGTTAGTAGTACCTGTAGTTAAAGTAATTTAGTGTTAATTTAGTGTGCCCGTGTTGGGGCATGCCCTGTGCCCGAGGCTTTAAGTTGTGTGACACTTGCAGATGACCAATGCCAGTGAGTGATCCACATGCGGACTGCTTATGCTGTTTGGGGGGAACCCATCTCCGCGATCGCTGCAAGACTTGATCCTTCAAGCCTCAGACCAAGAAGGAAAAGGACATTTGGCTCCGAGCCATTCTGATGGAGTCAGCATTGACCCCGACTCCAGTGCACTGCTCTGAGTCAGTACTGAACACTGTGGCTTTGGTGCGTGGCGACTGTTCGTTGCCTTCCATCAGCCTGCACCACTTCCCGTCTGGGGGACGCTCTAAAAAGACTAAGAGGTCTTCTCCACCGAGACACCAGAGCAAGACCGGGGGAGAGACTAGACCCATGTTGGGCAGCTCTCGATCCCCGTCGGACTCAGCTTTAGCGGAGTAGGCTGGCCCACTCTGTACCGACTTCCCCGGACATCCGGGTGCCCTCCACACCAGAGGCTCTGCAAGCAGTCTGGACTGTTATGTGTCTGCCGGTACCAGGGGCATCACCACTGTTGGCTCCTCAGTCCAGAGGCAATTCACCGCTTGGATCTCTGCAGTTGCTGCCTAGTCAGGACTGTTCTCAGTCTAGGGAATGTTTCTGACGCCATTTGCCACTCAGCATCCACCCCGTGCGCAGTCTGTGCCAGTCCCCATCAATCCCCACCAGGTTGTCTGGCTGGGTACCAACTGGCAGGGGTTCTAGGCACGGCTCCGCCTCGAGGGACTGTAGACCTCATGAGGAGAGCGTGCCCTGTCGAGACTGGGACAGACTGCTCCAGAGGTCCTCGTCTTGGAGATTCTACTGTAGCCTGTCATGGTACGGGCAACGACGCCATTCCCATTCTTTGTCTTGCTCCAGGACCTCGCAGTCCCAGGCATCAATCACCAGCACCTCACCATTGCGGATCCACCTGTCAGATTTGATAACAGAGCAGCTGCTACCAGGGCTACTCCCACTCCTCCATGCCGGGATCATGGTCTCGTGGTTGGCACCATTCCTAACGCAACTGCTTCTCTCGGTCCTGGGACAGCAGCAGGTCATAAGCCAGCCCGGCCTCACTTCGTAGTCGTCAGTTAATGGGACAGGCTAGTCAGGCTGAACAGCCTGCTCTGTCGGTGCCACAGCAGGTGCAGTGGCACCAGGCTCCTTGGCTGGCACCATGGTATTAAAGGGGTCCCATGGCCCCCAACGCAGCCCCCGGTGGTGGCTCGTTTGGTGGCCAGAGCCTCAAAGAGACAGTCGGTCTCCCTTTATCAGCCTCCCAGGAAGGAGTCGGTGGGGCATTCATCTCCGGTTCCACACCTGGAGGGTGACCAAGTGATGGGACTGTTGGCACTGGTGGGTACGCAGAGTACCGCACCCCTATCCTTGTCCTCCCCTGATGAAGCGATTACGGCCCTTCCTCCTCCTGTTCCACAGAAGGACTCTAGGGCCCCCCAGGAACTGTTGAAAAGGGTGGCATCAAGCCTCAACCTTCAAGCGGAGGAGGTGGAGGAACCCTTGGCCTCCCTCTTCAACATCCTCTCGGCCTCAGCACCAGGCAGAATGGCCCTCTCATTCTCTGAAGGAGTGGCAAAGATTTCGAATGCCTTATGGCAAACTCGGGCTTCCTTTCCCCCTATCTCTAAGAGGGCAGAAAGGAAGTATTTTGTGCCTACCAAGAGGCATGAATACCTGTATACCCACCCTGCCTCCAATTGTTTAGTGGTCGAATCGGTCAACCACGGGAAGGCAGGGCCCTACTCTAAAAAATAAAGACTCAAGCAGGCTGGACTTATTTGGGAGAGAGGTTTTATATGTTCTCAAGTTTCCAGTTAAGGGTGGTGAACCACCAAGCCCTCCTGAGGAGGTAAGAGTTCAGTCTGGGGGGGTCTCTTTGCCCAAATTTGAGGGCTCCCTTCAAGAGCATGACAAGGAGGAGTTCAAGGCTCTGGTATGGAGGAGGGTACAGCAGCTGACAGGGCAGTCCTTCAGGCGGTGTCAGATGCTGCGGATACGGCTGCAAGATGTATGGCCTCCACAGCCTCCATGAGGAGTGGATCATGGCTCCTGTTGTCTGGGCTGTCCATTTGAGGTGCAGAACTCCTTGCAGGACCTTCTGTTTGATGGCAAGGCCCTGTTTGCAGAACAGATGGACAAGAAAGTACACAGCCTGAAAGATTCCCGCACAATGCTTAAGACCCTTGGCCTCTATGTCCTGGCTCTAAATATAAGCCCCCTTATAAAAAGTTGCAGGACTATAAGAAACACCCACAGAGGCAGTCCTGGTCTGCCCCCCAATCTGGGCCTTCCAAGGGCAAACCAGTGGGAAAACAGTTTTGACAGGAGGCCTGGGGGCAATTTACCAGTTCATAGCAGGAATCTACCCACCATAAAGCTTCCTTTCTCCAACTGGTTGTGTGCTTTTCTCCTTGAGCGATCGCAACTGACCTTGGACTGATGGGTCCTCAACATCATCTCCCGGGGCTACACCCTCCAGTTTACCTCTGCCCCTATCCCTCCTGAGGGACCCCTCTCACAAGGCCCTGCTCAAGCAGATGGGGTGGCTCCCTGGCCTAGGAGCAGTGGAAGTGGTGCCAATGGAGTTCAGACACAAAGGTTTCTACTTCCGCTATTTCCTTAGGCCAAAAGGGGGCTCAGGTCCATCCTGGACCTGTGAGAATTGAACCAGTACATGTTAAAGCCCAAGTTTCATACTGTCTGTGGCATCCATCACCCCCTCCCTGAATCCTGGGGACTGGTACACCACCCTCGATCTGCAGGATCTGTACTTCCACATTCATTTATTTAAGGGGCACAGACATTTCCTGTTTCATGGTTGGGCAGGAACGCTACCAATTTACAGTCGTCCTGTTTGGCCTGTCCACTGCTGTCAGGGTATTCGCAAAGTGCATGTCTGTGGTGGCAGCCTATCTCAGATGTCATGGGGTTCAGATCTTCCCGTCTCGATGACTGACTGGTCAAGGACAGCTCTAGATCGCAGGTGCGGGATCACGTGGTGCTCCTGTTCATGTGCGTCACTCTGGGCATGTTAGTAAATGACACTGAGCCTGTGTTAGTCCCAGTGCACTGCATAGAGTTGATTGGGGCAGTCCTGGATGCAACATCAGCCAGGGTCTCCCTTCCACTGGACAGATTCAAGACCCTAAAAAGGGCTCTTCAACACAGTCACAAGGTTCTCCGTGACCACAGCCAGAGCGTGCCTCCAGCTCCTGGGTCACATATTGGTGTGCACATATGTGGTTCTCTGTGCCAGACTCAGGATGAGGCCCCTACAGCTCAGGTTGGCCTTGATCTTCTCCCAGGCCAGAGAGAGACTGTGCCTGAACCGGTGATCACATCCGTACAATGTTGATCCTCCCTGGGCAACATGCTCCATGGGGTCCTGTTGAGGGGCAGGGCCCCATCAGTGGAGCTGGTGTCCGACGTGTTGGACCTGGGATGGAGAGCCCATGTCGGGAACGTTCAGACTCAAGGTCTGTGGTCTGCACAGGACCTTGCCCTGCATATAAAAGTCAAGGAGCTTAGGGCGGTCTGTCTGGCATGTGTGGCCTTCTGCTCAGCTGGAAAGCAGAATGGTCGGGTTTCTCACAGTCAACACGGCCTCAATGTTTTACATCATCAGGCAAGGCAGAGCTTGCTCCTCTGCCAGGAAGCCCTCAGGATGTGGGACTTCTGTATAGCCCACAATATTTACCTACAAGCCCACCATGTATCAGGTGCCCAGAACTCATGGGTAGATCATCTGAGCCGAGACGTCCCCTCTCAGCACAAGTGGTCACTACACCCAGAGTTGGTGCACAGGATTTTTTCAAAGGTGGGGTACTCCCCAGGTGGACCTGTTTGTAACACTGCAGAACAGCCGGTTCTGCTCTGGGGGTTCGGCACAGGTGCCATCTCCAATGCCTTCCTCTTATCCTGGTCAGGCCAGCTTCTCTGTTTTCCCCCCAATCCCACTGATTGGCAAGGTCTTGGAGAAGATAAAAACAGACAGGGCCTGGGTCCTCCTGATTGCCCTGGCATGGTCCTGGCAACATTGGCACAGGACTCTCACGAGCCTGGCGGTCACCCTGCTGTGGCCATTACCATCCCACCCAGACCTACTCTTCCAGGACCAGGGCTGCCTCTTCCACCCCAACTTAGCGGCACACCACCTCCTGGCGTGGCTGCTCAATGGTTAGGCTAGGAGGAAAGGATGTGCGCTGAATGGGTTCAGTGTGTCCTGGAAAGCAGAACGCCTTCCACACGTCGGGTCTACCTGACAAAGTGGTTTTGATTTTCCTGGTGGGTAGTTGATTGGGGCGTGTCGCCCATGGCTGCTCCAATCCAGCTCATTTTAGACTACCTCTTTCACTTTAGAGCCCAGGGCCTAGCGCCCTCATCTGTCAAGGTGCACTTGGCAGCCATATTAGCCTTCCACCCGCCACTGCACGGCCGCATGGTATTCTCCCATGCTGTGACTGGTCGATTTCTCAAGGGATTGGTTCATCTTTTCCCGTATGTTAGGCCCCCAGTCCCGCAGTGGGACCTGGATGTGGTGCTGGCCCGATTGACAGGTCCCCTGCTTGAGCCGCTAGCCACATGCTCCTGGTTGCACCTGTCATGGAAGGTAGCCTTCCTAGTGGCAATCACATCAGCTAGATGGGTCTTGGAGCAGGGCCCTCACCTTTGAGCCACGTACACAGTGTTCCACAAACATAAGTTCCAACTCCAACTGCATCCTTCATTCCTCCCTAAGGTGGTCTCCACCTACCACGTGGGTCAGGATATCTTCCTGCAAGTGCTCTGTTCCAAGCCCCATGCGTCCAGTGAAGAGCGCCGCCTCCACTTGCTGGATGTGCAATGGGGCACTGGCTTTTTAACTGGAACGTACTAAGCCATTCAGGAAGTCCTTGCAGCTGTTCATCGCCTCAGCCCAACGCATGAGAGGTCAGCCGATCTCCACTCAGCAGCTCTCCAACTAGATCACCTCGTGTATTTGTACCTTTTATGACCTGGCAGGAGTCCCTCCGCTGTTTGATTGTGAGGGCACACTTGACTAGGGCGCAAACCTGGTCGGATGCCTTTTTAGCCCTGTTCCTAATCAGGACATTTGTAGGGCTTCCACATGGTCTTTGGGTCACATGTTCACCTTGTATTATGCAATCATCTCCCAAACCAAGGAGGACACTGGGTTCAGCAGGGCTGTACTCCGTCCCGAGAGCCTGTGAACTGCTACCCACCTCCAACAGATCTAGCTTGGAGTCACCTATTGTGGAATGCACATGAGCAATCACGTGAAGAAGAAAAGACTGTTGCCTGTTCTGTAACTTCCTGTTCTTCGAGATGTGTTGCTCATGTCCATTCCACATCCCGCCTTCCTTCCCCTCTCTGAGTTGTCTGGCAAGAAGGAACTGAGGGTCAGGGGAGTGCGCAGCTCCCCTTATATCGTGCTGTAGAGGCACCACTCCAGGGGTCGCTGGGGGAGCCTGGTACTGGTAGGGGAAAAACTTCCAGCACCAGTGTATGTGGCGAGTATGCACACCTATTGTGGAATGGGCATGAGCAACACTGCTTACGGAAAAGGTAACTGTCTGTCTTTTTTGTGGAAAAAGACACATTTTGGGGGGGTCAGGGAGGCGGGGTTGTAGGAAGCTGTTTTCCACTCAGCTCTAGTTAAAGCCTCACTAAGAAATCTGACAAACTAATATTAAGGAATCGGCAATTACAACTTTTTAATTTAGAACATAAGCTTTGTCAAACAGGATTTGGGCAGGAGCTATGGGTGAGAATGAAGAGTGTGAATGCTGTATGGTAAATAGGCTTTGAATTAAGGTGAGACCAAAAAAGCGTTCATGTCTCCAGAAATGAAAAACACCAACTTTACTTTGTGTCCTAACTCAGCCTGCTTCTCCCCTTAAATAACTACTTTACCCTTCCCTTCCAACACTGCAAAATAAATAAATAAAATAAACCAACAGAAAACCCTTGTCTTGGCATGGGATGAAGTATTTGAATCATCGGGTCCACTGGAAGGCTTCCTTTGAAAATCAGAAGATGGGTCAAAACTGGATTTTCAGCAAAAACATTTTCATCTTTAGTTGTGGAGTCTGTGACCTTTTTGTTCATAATTTAGTGGCATGTCACTTATTGAATCTCTGACTGGGAGCAGTGAACACTTTTCCAAGTAAAAGCTGCAGCACAGAGCTAAACAAAGACAGTGTCAGTGAAATCTACCCAGCCGCCTACAAATTCTAGGATCTGCAGTCAAAATATTTAGTATCTAGGACTCCTTTTGTGAATTCCACAATTCTTGATGCTCCCTATTGTAGAATTGTTTCAGTACTAACACAAGGCTGAAAAGTTGATTGAAATGCATAACAAAGGTGATAATAAGCAAAATGAGTCTGAACAAGATATTTTCTGATTTTCTCCAAAACCTTAGTTTAAAAGAGGGATAAACAGAAGGTCTGGGAGAAGGGAGAGAAATAGTATCAAAAAAGTTAATGGCAGGATTGGCCACTGCTCCAAGACCCATCTAGCAGACTCAGGGGTGTTTTTGTGATAAACCCCTGTCAGCAACAATATTGTTCCCACAAATACAGCCTTTTGAGTTCGGTGAGTTATTTCATATAAAATATCCGAATGGCCACTGATAGAGTGATGCTATAGCACAGGACTGTGCTTGTGCTTTGTGCTTGTTTTTCTCATAAATTATTATTGCACCATAGTCTCTACTGGCTGCTTCCCCAGTTCTTTAAGGCTTTTTGCATATTCACCCAAGACCTTCTGGAAATTGGAATTTTGATGCCTTAATTAATGTGTCTCTACTTCCATCTTCAATTTACTTAAAGGAATGTTGTTGAGGTGGCTTGGCCCGAATTACACTTTTTCTTCTACTGCCTCTATTTGTTCCATAACCCATATAATTTTCTATCTCTACCCCACAAAAGATCCAAAGGATTCTGTGCCGTTTTCTTTTCTTCGAGGAGAACTACACTGGCTGTAGCCCTGTAGATGTCTGCAATCCCACAATAACTATCCCTGAGGAGGTAGAAAAATATTTCTGCCTCAGTATTCAAAACAGAGATTGGCAACAGTGTGACCATATGGAAGCGAACTTGCGCTTTTAATTACAATCTACCTCTTACTGGCATCCTTTTGGAAGGAAACTATTTTCCCTAGAGAGGTAGTGTGTTGTACTGGATTGATCACTGGCCTAGGACTCAGGAAATGTGGCTTCTATTCCCAGTGCTGCTGCTGGGTGACCTTGTGCAAAACATTTCACCTCCATTTCCCTAGCTCTAACATGCAGATGATGATGCAGAGTTCCTTTTATGAAGCACTTTCATATCTACTGATGAAAAGTGCTTTATAAGAGCTAGGTATTAAAATGTGGATGGTTCACTGGGAAGGGAATGAATATGGGCAAATAATTTTATCTGCATTTTTGGGGTGAGCCTCTGAGGAACAGGAAGAAGAAAAGAAACAGAGGGAGAGAACCATTAGTGACTATTTCCTACAAGAAGGGGTACAATCAAGAAACTCTGGCTATGAAAGTGCATCCTCTTTATAAAGCAATTAAAGGTGGTGAGGCTGGGTGGATACATAGGATTTCTCATAGTTAAATGTGTTTACTAGAAATGAACTTTTTTTTTTTTCTGAAAAGGAAATTTCATTCATCTGGTGGATCATGTAAGGTTTTCATAATTTCAGAGGTTTAAAATATTTTGTCTTTCATGTTTTCTTAAATCTTATTACATTTTTGAAATGTTCTTGAGGCCTTGCATGCTGCATACACCATCAACCTGGCCCCCTTAAGCCTAGTTCTATTTTTATTTCTTAAATCTTGGCCATTAACAGAAAAAAAGCAAAATTCTCAACCATGTAAACCTGATTTAGCTCTATTGCAGAGGTAGGCAACCTATGGCATGCTTGCTGCCTTTGGCACATGAACTGATTTTCAGTGGCACTCATACTGCCTGGGTCCTGGCCACAGGTCCGGGAGGCTCTGCATTTTAATTTAATTTTAAATGAAGCTTCTTAAACATTTTAAAAACTTTTTATTTACTTTACATACAATAGTTTAGTTATATATTCTAGACTTATAGAAAGAGACCTTCTAAAAACGTTAAAATGTATTACTGGCACGTGGAACCTTAAATTAGAGTGAATAAATGAAGACTCGGCACACCACTTCTGAATGGTTGCTGACCCCTGCTCTATTGATTTCAATGAAGCTCTGCCGATTTCCATGTGCTGAGGATCTGGGCCAGAGAGTTCAACCATGGCAACCAATTTCAGAAAGTTACTTCTCTTAAAATGCTGTTTGTCACCTGGCAATATAGTATTGTAGTAGCCCAAGGCTGATAAAGGTTAAGAAGAAATTCATATCCACATCTAGGACCAAAGCTGCAACCTGTACTAAGGAGTGGGTACAGAATAACTATTTTCCCATCTTATCACATGTTTAAAAATGGAAAGCGCTTTAGCTGTAAGCTTGTAATCAAAAAATGTCTTATAATGCAGGTTCTAAGTTTAGGCCTCTAATTTGAAGTATGGCTAATTTATGGTTTGAGGCAGTGGCTGCAGCTTATCTGGTGCTGATTATTTGCATTATCATAGTGATAGGAATCCTATTACTCCAGGTGCTATACAAACATAGTCCAAGACAGTCTCTGCTCTGAAGAGCTTACAGTCTAAATAGACACACCTAGGCAGAGACAAGAGGCACAGACAGGTGAAATCACTCAGGTCACACAGCAGATCAGAGACAAACTGGTAGAATCAGCTGTCAGTCCCAGTGCAGTGCGCTATCTACCGGTGACATTATGGAGATGATCAGACCAGACTGCGTGTACGTGACACCACCACTTCTGGACTATACCCCTGAATTGGTATGTTCGCTGATTATGCTTCTCTGTGCACTGTGCATATTAGTTTATGGGCTGAGTGAGGTGTTTTTAGCTTCTGGAGTAATAAAAGTACCTCAGTGTTTTGTTCATGCCAAACCCATGTGCCCTTGCTACATTCAGATCCCTCTGGAAATCTCATTGGTGCCATTTAAGCTCCTTAGTGAAAGAGAGACTGGGAATCCTCCCACATACTTTTTTTTTCACCTGCCAGGACTTCAGGACCTTCCAGACCTTTCATTTCCATTCCTATTTCTCAGTGACCCTGAAATGCAGAGTCACCAAATCCAAGTGTACTAGCTCCCAAAGGAATGTTTATGCAGTAGGATGAGACATCAGATTTTTTTATGAAGCACTTACCACATTTTGGGGTACATCAAAAGCAAATAATAATGAGCCAGATTATTTCCTGTGCCAAGATCCACTTGGTTCTAGAGAGAGGAGGTAACCACTAAGGAGCTGGGTTTGGTACCTTGATTTACAAGCCATATTTGCTTCAGCACTGATATAATTTGCACCAGCTGGCTAAGACCCCTAATGTACCATGCAGTAGTTGAGGGTTGCTGAAATGCACCTCTGCTCTGTACCTGACATGCTCCACTATCATTATGCCACCTGATCTCCCCTTGTTCCAGGGGAATTCTTAGCTGGGAAGTTAGTTTGTGGCATCTGAGAAACACAAAGATCACCAGAATGAGGAGAAAGACGTTGTCTTAACATGCTAACCTATTTACTTATCTTATTTAACACAAAGATGGTTTTCAACCTCATAATTTATTTCCTTCCCTAATCCTATCTTCCAAAAGATGAGGCCTCCCTCAATGCGTTAATCACTCATGTCAGGCCAGGCCTCATTACAATGTCCCTGTTCCAACCCTGCCTGGCTGTAACTGTCAGGCATGATCCAATTCCTGTCAGCCAATCACTTGTAGAGGGCTTTAAAGTAACAGAATTGCCTCCAGCCCCCGATTTCCACTCTTCCCATATATCTGCAGTGCTGCTGGTTTTGGCCTTCTCCTTTCAGTTATTAACTTGACAATTAATAGTCTACACACTTTGTCATCTTTGGTCCCTATCGCCA
Source organism: Chelonoidis abingdonii (assembly GCF_003597395.2). NCBI lineage: Eukaryota > Metazoa > Chordata > Testudines > Testudinidae > Chelonoidis > Chelonoidis abingdonii. The sequence goes on from NC_133776.1 coordinate 37,939,044, forward strand.
TAGGATGGGATCATCCTTCTAGGGACTGAGCTCTGTTAAAACAGAACTTAATTATTGGCTTAACTTTAAACATGTGCTTAAGGGCTCTGCTGAATCAGGATCATAGTGCTTAGTTCCTTATAGACTTACCATAATCCCTAGCTGAGCAGCATCTTTCATAGCAAAGTGTCCACTCATGTCTAGCATACATAAGGAGCTAGGGAAGTTGGAGAATTTGCTCTGTGTTTTCAGTGACATTTCATTTTTTCTTTTTAAAAAGTGTTGTACAGACAAAACTACACAGGATCTTTTCAGGGGGCAAGACGAAGATGCCACATTTATTATGATAATTTGATTTATGACTAATAACTAATATCTTAATCCTTATAGACACACTTTATACCTAATACCTATACACCCATTCACACACGCACACCCCCATCAGATGTTCTGCAGCTGCTGCATAGTTACCAGTCCTGGACACAGCTTGAGTTCGTGGCTTGATTTTGCAGCTTGGGTTCGTAGCTTGTGGCGGTAACTGGCCAGGAAAGCCGGGCACAAGGACGAGTTGGGTCTCTGCTGGGTCTGCACCGATGTCCTTCCATGTTGGCAGCAGAATGTTACCCTCCAAAGTCTCCCATCTCACCCATCCTTTTTGTAGACTTTAGTTTGAATCCAGAGTCTATAGGTCTTGCTGTGTCACGCTGCCTCTGGGTTTGGTGATTGATCACCTGTCAGTTGCAGGCGTGACTTTCAGCCTCGGACCTGGCTTTGATCTTCCTTCTGTTGTACCTTTTCTTTTTAGGGTGGACTCTTCTTACTTTGTTAGGGCTCTTGTCTGCATTTTCAGCCAGTGAGATTTGAACTTTATTTCATCAGGACAGGCTGGGGCTGGAGGTTGATTCCATCATTCATACATACCTCAGTCACACATCTAAACTAAACTAATAAGATTACAGCAGGGTTTGCAAAAATGAAGGTTGGAAAAGCTTTTACAAAATGGAGTGAGCGTTTTAAAATGGGGTTTGAATTACAATATGGCAAACAGTGAACAGAAGTTACAGTATAGACAAGTGTAGTGGATGACAAACAGTAAACAGAAGTTACAATGTAGGCAAGTGTAATAAATGGTGAACAGAAGTTAAATGAAATTGTTTTTAATTGTTCACTTTATTAATGTATCAGTTCTACAAAAGAAACTTTTTTTTATTTTTAAATCATTCTACAAGAACCAGGTTCAATGAGCCAATAATGTTGGTGAATTTCCTAGCCTTTGATGGCTTTGTCACATGTGGTAGTATTTAAACGTCCAATTCTGTATTTAATATTATCTTCTTTTATAACACCTCTTCAAGGGGATAATATAATTTGCCATCTGTAAAGTGTATTGAGACATACCCTGTATAAGATTTGGTACTTACAATGAACAAGGCATGATTATAGTACCCTCTTGTGGCCAAAGTATGAACTTGCCTTTGTATTTAACTACTGCAAAGAAAGCCCTTTACTTACAATTAAATGGTTGCATCCTATGGAGCCCTAACCACACATTAAAGCTGCTCTGCACTAACAATGAGTGCAGAAGGGAAAAAGATCTAAGAAAATTCAACCGCAATGATTTCTAGATTTCTCTTTGAGATTAGTACCATAAGGAATGAGACAGCACAAGGTCAAAAAAAAATAGTTACAATTTTCCAAATCTTTGTTTTATTTTTTGCCAAAATCCCATTTTTGTTAGCATTGCAATGGCTATAATGGATCAGACTAGCGGTGCAGCTAGTCTAGTATCCTGTCTCTGACAGAGTGGACAGTACCAGGCCAGTTGTCTCAGAGGAAGAAGCTCTGCAGCAGGCAGTTCTGGGGTCACCTGCCTCCAGGAAAAGTTTCCTTCTAACCCCTAATAGCTGGTAGCTGACTTTTACCCTGAAGGGTGATATCACTTTCAAACTTATCTGTTGTTGTCAAGGAGCCATAAGATCAGTGCTATGCTCCTAGCTTTGGAGAACAGTCTTTAGGAGGAATCTCTTCAGGGAGCCAGTGAGGCCTCATTGTCTCCTTAAAATGAACCTTGGGGGCTCCAGCACTCCTGTTTCACACTGAGAGCTCTGTTCAGCAAGTCCCTCTGAGACAGGCTCCTGGTAGAGACTTGTCCATTCTTCAGGGATTAATGCACCTCACCACGCATTTGCGGCAAGACTCAAACAGTGTTGTCAAAACAGTAGTGCTTATTAGTCAATTGGAGTGCAGGATAGAAAATCCTTAGGTTGGCATGGAGAAAGGAAAGTTGGAGCATAGCCCAAGTTCTTTCTAGTCTGCCCAGAGCCCAGCCAAGCTCTCTCTGTTTGACCTCCTTCCTCAGATCCCAGATGAGAACCCAGCCTCCTTCCAGTAGCCAACTCTGATCCCCAAACCTCACACGTCTCTAGCTGGGGGATATTGCTCAGCTTCCTTTCTGAGAAGTGGGGAAATCTATATCCCTCTGGGTCATTGGTCGCTCTCCTAGGCTAGTTTGATGCCGCCCTGTGCCAACCTGGGTGAATCCAGCCCTCTGCATTTTGTGCAATTACCATGTCAAAATAGATCGATGTTTTACTGTCATTCTTTGCCTAGTATGTGTCATGTTTTAGTGAAATATCTACAGTGTGTGTGGGCGGGGGGGGGGGGGGGG